>NW_010531061.1:3500-55253 GCF_000687285.1 Phaethon lepturus | reverse complement strand
TCATCTGCAAACTTACTGAGGGAGCGCTCAACCCCAGCTGGATTTAACTCAACTCCAGCTGGATTTAACGCCATTCACCACAACTCTCTGGGCTCGGCCATCCAGCCAGTTCTTTACCCAGCAAAGAGTAAACCTGTCTAGGCCATGAGCCGCCAGTTTCTCCAGGAGAATGCTGTGGGAGATGCTGTCAAAGGCTTTACTAAAGTCCAGGTAGACAACATCCACTGCCTTTCCCTCATCCACTTGGCGGGTCACCTGGTCATAGAAGCAGATCAGGTTGGTCAAGCAGGACCTGCCTTTCATGAACCCATGCTGGCTGGGCCTGATCCCTTGATTGTCCTGCACATGCCCTGTAAGCACTCTCAAGACGAACCGCTCCATGATCTTCCCCGGTACGGAGGTCAGGCTGACAGGCCTGTAGTTCCCGGGATCCTCCTTCTGGCCTTTCTTCTGACACGTAGATGGGTGTCACACTGGCAAGCCTCCAGTCATCTGGAACCTCCCCTGTTAACCAAGACTACTGGCAAATGATGGAGAGTGGCTTGGCAAGTTCCTCTGCCAGCTCCCTCAGTACTCTTGGGTGGATCCCATCAGGCCCCATAGACTTGTGTGTGTCCAGGTGTCTTAACAGGTCCGTAACTGTTTCCTCCTGGATTATGGGCGGGTTTATTGTGCTCTCCATCCCCATCTTCCAGTTCAGGGGTCTGAAAACCGTGCGGATACCTGGACTGGCTATTAAAGACTGAGGCAAAGAAGGCATTAAGTACCTCAGCCTTGTGTCCTCATCCTTGGTGACAATGTTCCCCGAATGACAGTTACATCTAATACCCATTATGATTCTAGGGTGTTTTGACTCTGTTCATTCTATAACTCATAAAAAATCTTTGCCAAACTAGTGTAATGAGAATGGTAACTTTGCACGGGTTCAGTCAAAATCTGCAGACTCATGTTTTTTCTACAGAGATTAGATTTCCCACACTGTGGTGGCCTTTTAGGAATGTGATTTACAGCATAGAATGTCAGAAGAGATTGAGCCCTGGAGGAGGAAAGGATGGCAGCTCCCGTAAGCTGGAGATACCACACAGTACATGGAATATAGATGCTTTGTTTTATGATATACATACTGCTTGGGTTACTTCTCTAGAATGAAATACTTGGACATGCTGTCATAAAGTGCTAAAGAACTGCAAATTGATTCTTTGCTTTCAATATATTGGAATGTTTCTGAAACTAATTAAATCAAAGCTCTCTACTCTGGGTTGTGGTTTTTTTTTTTCAAACTCCCTGTGCCTGCTCTTGCTAGTGCTTGTAACAAGGACTGTCCTGCTAACTATTTAATGTTTATTGAATGAAAGAATATTCAGGGAAGAGGACACAGCAGGACAGTGATGCTGAGGGAAACGGCATGTTGGGTTTGAAAAATATATATTATACTACAATGAATATGCAGGAAGACCTTTAAAAGATTCAAGATAATAGTAAAAAACATGAACTTTTGAAAGCAGAATAGGCCTTAAAAGGAAGAACAGCTGAAGGACATAAGGACCTCTCCCTGTGTCTACATAACTCGAATCCAGCTGAAGCCATTCCTCTTCAAAGAGGTCTCTTAATACAGAAGTACCTTAATTTTGCAAGAGGTGAGTCTGTTCCTATTCATACCCATGAATAAGCAGAGAAATTCTAGTGTGTGCTTGGGGTTATCAGTATTTGAAAGCTGTCTCATGTTCATGGGGATGAAATAGAACCCCCTCAAGCAGAAATTCTAGTGGTAAATGAACTGCTTTTGTTAGTGAGAATGCAGAAATGTATGCAACAGAGATTCTGGTTTCTGTAGGCTACTGGAGAGTAAGCCCTCTGGTGACAGGTGGGTTAGGATTTGTCTCATCTAGTCCTAAACATCTCCATCAAAGCCAGTAGGAGTAGAGTAACAGTAGGTTTCCTTTGTAGGCCACTAGGTATGCTTTAGCTCATAGTTCTCCAAACCCTTTTTGTGTAGTTTTAGGATGACGGCTTCATTCTATGAGATTCATTTAGGATGAAGTAAGGCACATTCTAGAAGTGTCTGCACTGTAGAAGTTTAATGAAGGAAAGTTCTTGTGGTGAGGCAAATAGACTGCTCAAAATGTTGAAGTCCATGTAGGCTTTCTCCTGGTAGAATTTGCAGCTATTGATGCTGTAGCTTAAGACTTTTTTTTTGGGGTGGAAGGATTATATGAAAGATATCTCTTTGAGGTCAATCCTGTTAATAAAGCTAAATCACTTAATCTGTGATCAGCTATCTCTTCATGGCACTAAATAAGCAGACTGCTTGGAGCCAGACCAGCAAAGACCTATCATATTATTTGCTGATTTACCATCTTACTGGTAGTTGATGAATGCATCTAGCAAGGTGTTGTAAATAAGATGTTGTTGCCTGGGAAGAAAGACAGACTGCTGCAAAATAAGATAGGTTGCTGTTAAAGATATGGTAAGGCAGGATATTATGTTCTTTATTGCAGCATTTCCCTGATTTTTTGGTTGTTTTAATACTGTTCTAATTACTAACAATTTCCATCTTCATGAATTCTAGCAGTTTCTATGGACAGGACTATTCAGCATCTTGGGGTTGGCATTTATTTTTCCCAGGTTTTTAGTGTCACAGGATTTTTTTCTATATATTTTTAATTAAGAATGATGCTGGTCTGGCCTTTGATGCTGTGATTGATCAGTTGGGAGAAAGATGAAAGAAGAGTACCTCTAAGAATAGAATTAGACTGACTTGTCTGTGTGGTGTCCTGTATCTTGTTAATCTTGTTAATTACAGGGTGTTTTAGATTTTTGTCTCCTTAGACTTCAAAAATTTGTATTTTTATCCACAGTATGTCTAAATCTAATTCTAGCATTAACTTTGAAGTGAATAGAAATTCATTACTTTCTCTGAATTTTTCTTCTTGTAAGACAAGTTTAGTTTAAGACTTGTAACCTCTCTATCATCGCAACTCCATTCAAAGAGCAAATCAGTAATGCAACCAGCAAATCAGTAGGTAATTATTTTGCATTTTATTTTGCGTTCAGTATCATAGGAAAGTATTTAATGTGCATGTACTCAAGTAGAGAAAGATGGCGACCTCAAAGGTAGTGAGCATTCTTCATTCCCATAACTACCTCTGTTCTGTATTTCACTATTGTACCTACTAGGTCTTCCTTTAGAAGGATATATGCAAAAACCCTCTTTTTGTATTTGAGGAATATGAGTGCTTCTGAGGGTCTTTACTGTTATGCGTTCTTAATGTTTACAATTTTTAATCTGAATTCTTGGACTGTAGTTAAGGTGAAACTATATCTTTAATATCGTTTCTGCTTTTCACATCATATTCATTGTGCTTGAAATTCTGGCATGTGGTTATTATTCCAGTTAGGAATGGGTTAGAACTGAACCTGCAGTTTCCTTTTGAAAGTATAATGCATGGTAGAAACTGTGAATTAAAGAGATGTGCCCAGCTGATTTAAAGCATTAATAGGAAACTATCAGTCCACAGGGGTTGGAGGTATTTCTAAGCAGAAACCTGACAGACTAGATTAGAGATAATTGTCTTCCTTCCTCGCACAAAGTTCAGGGAGAAAGTTTCTCATCTGATAGTTTGCCATTGTCACAAAACACATTGGACAGCAATATATTAACTTGGAGACCTATGAGCAAAAGTTAGGGATAGAAAGCTGGAACTTCCTTCACAGTACATGTGATAAATGGATGTATTCCTCAGAGCCATCATGAGGGTCATGTTCTAATAATATTAAATTAGTGAAGGGAGAAAATAAGCATACAAGTCACCAATTACCTAGTCAAATTAAAGAAAAGCTACTGTTATATAGAAAAAATAAGGAAACCAGAGATATTTTCATTTATTACACTCACTTCAATAAATGGTCAATTAATCTCACGAATGATAAAATCACTAAAGTGGAACATACAAGACATCTTGCTCAGTGATGTGCATTTCATTCTAGCTTAGTTCAAATATGGGCTACTTTGTGACTGATAACCCTGTCAGGTTGTGATTAGGGACAGATATATCATTGCATACTTATAACAAGGTATCTAGCTCAGCCATAGGCAAAACAAACAGTATAGATTAGAGCTGACCAAAATGCTGCTGAAGAAGAGAGACAAAACCCCAACAACTGCCAAGCCTGTCAGCATCGTGAACAATTTTTCTGCTCTTCTGGCAAATCTTAAAGTGACTAACTGCCTGCCAATATTCAGTTGAACCTCTAAGAAATGGCCCTTGTCTTAACTTGCACTACAATGAATTTATATAGTAGTATGAATGAGTTTGAAATCCTGCTGCCTCACTCATATAAAGGTAAGTTCAGACTTCTGGGTCATCAATGCCAAATAGCTTTCAAGGAATATGAGATACTAGCACTGAAAAATGATAGAAAAAGTCAGTATTGAAATATCACAAATATTCAGCTTTCTGTTGTGAAAGAGGCAAATATTACTTTGGTTCTGATGTAGATACAGAACTGAATTGGATTGATTCCTTTCTGGTTCAAAGGCTTCATATAGTGGTTATTTTATTTTCAAGCACTAGATGTGCAGTTTCTGTCCTCAAACTAGTTAGTTATCTGAATGACTAACCAGGAGGTTATTTATAAGCAAATAAAAATACCCAGTATCTGCAAAATCTGCAAAGTCATACCGTTAATTTTTTGTGTACATTTATGAGTTTTGCCTGTAGAGTGAGTTAAATATACCAGCTAGTTTATAATATATATGGCCATGTGATTTGTCACGTGAGAAACAACAGTGGAAGCTTACATCTGGCCTAACAGATGGTCTGTCAAGGAATAATAGAAAAATGTGTATTTAGAAGAATCCCGGTTCTCTTGTATTCCACGTGTCCAGTATGCATTGTCAATTTTTTGTAGAAAAGTTAATGTTGTCTTCAGAGCAAGAGAGCAGTCATGCCATTACAGCAAAGAGTATTTCACAACTCGATGTGCAGTAAAAGTTTAGAGAGAGGAAATAATCTGATAGCAGGGCCATTAACTTCAGTCTTGAAAGTCTTTGGATCAGTTACCTGCTTCACATCTGACTCTAAGAAAATCATTTTGGGACTGCAGTCACATAAGTTAAAAATTAAAAGTTTAGCTCCTCAGTACCTCTCAGCTGCTATAGATACCAAAGTTTCTGTACTTAAAACTGCACAGGCATCTGGGTATCTGCTCCCAGCAGAGACATGCCCATTAAATCCTGAGCCAAGGTATTTCTCCCTTTCCTACACCTATGATCTGGAAGGTGTTCAAGCTATTTAGCAAGCTGATTCACTCTTGGTTTGAACTGTTCCACAAAACTCTAAAACATCTATTGGGATAGGGAGTGAAATTTAGGTCAGAAGAGTGCCCCAAACACTGATCTATACAGTAGTTTTACTTCTGTTACTGACAGAGCATAATTTGTACACAAAGTATAACAACTTCAGCTGTGAGGCTGGAGAAACCCATTTTGCAGGATGGGTCATTTTGATGAATTTTCCTTTAACATGTTGGCTGGGAACGAAAAGCCTCTCGTTTTGCCATATGGTGTTTAGAAGTGGGACTATGATAAATTCAGAATTTAAAGGAAAATTGTTTTGGTGGAAAAAACTCTCTCCCATCACACAGCAGAAACATAAAGAAAAAAAGACCATCCCATACCATTTGAAAATAAGGAAGTAAAGAATTGTTTTGAATTTGCAGTGCATGCACCTTTGTGACTGATGACTATCTAGATCCAACTCCTGTCAAGAGATGTTTTAAGTATGACAACAATAATTTTTGGTAAAATTAGAGAATGAAGTGCTGGAATCAGCTATGTAACTAATGACCCAACACTTACCCCATTCTATTCAAAGTAGAAGCTGACCACCCCTTTCAATATAAACACTTAGCAGGTAGCATGGCAGCAAACCCACGTATCAACCCAAACACTATAATCATAGAATCATATAATAGTTTGGATTGAAGGGGACATTTAAAGGTCGTCTAGTCCAACCCCCAGCAATGAGCAGGGGCATCTTCAACTAGGTCAGGTTGCTCAAAGCCCTGTCCAACCTGACCTTGAATGTTGCCAGGGATGGGACATCTACCACCTCTCTGTGCAACTTGTGCCATTGTTTCACCACTCTTGTTGTGAAAAATACCTTCCTTATATTTAGTCTAAATATAACCTCATTTAGTTTAAAACCATTACAAGAATAATAAGAAGGGCTTGTACAAATATGTCAGCCAGACAAGGAAGGTCAAAGAAAGCGTACCCCGCTTGATGAGCAGGACTGGCAAACTGGTAACAACAGACAAGGAGAAGGCTGAGGTACTCAATGACTTCTTTGCCTCAGTCTTCACTGGCAATGTCTCTTCCCATACATCTCGATGGGATGGCCTGCAAGACAGGGAATGGAGGAGCAAAGTCCTTCCCACAGTAAGAGAAGATCAGGTTCGAGACCACCTGAGGAAGCTGAACATACGCAAGTCTATGGGACCTAATGAGATGCATCCCAGAGTCCAAAGGGAATTGGCTGATGCAGTTGCCAAGTCACTCTCCATGGTATTTGAACAGTCCTGGCAGTCAGGTGAAGTCCCTGCTGACTGGAAAAAGGGAAACATTACACCCATCTTTAAAAAGGGTACCAAGGAGGACCCTGGGAACTACTGACTGGTCAGCCTCACTTCTGTGCCTGGGAAGATGATGGAGCAGATCCTCCTAGAAGCTATGGTAAGGCAGATGGAGGGCAGGGAGGGGATTTAAGACAGCCAGCATGGCTCCGCAAGGACAAGTGCTGCCTGACCAACCTAGTGGCCTTCTAGGATGGAGTGACCACATCAGTGGACAAGGGAAGAACTCCCGATGTCACCTATCCGGACTTGTGTAAGGCCTTTGATATGGTCCTCCACAACACCCTTCTCTCCAAATCAGAGAGAGATGGATTTGATGGGTGGACTGTTGTGGGGGTGAGGAATTGGTTGGATGGTCACATCCAGAGGGTAGTGGTCAATGGTTCAATGTCCAGATGGAGATCAGGGATGAGTGCTGTCCCACAGGCGTCTGTGCTAGGACCAGTACTGTTTAATATCTTCATCAGTGACATAGACAGCGGGATCAAGTGCACCCTCAACAAGTTTCCAGATGACACCAAGCTGAGTGGTGTGGTTGACATGCCTGAGGGATGGGACGCCATCCAGAGGGACATGGATGAACTCAAGAAGTGAGCCCATGTGAACCTCATAAGGTTTAACAACACCAAGTGCAGGATCCTGCACCCGGGTCAGGGTAATCCCTGGTATCAGTACAGGCTGGGGGATGAAGGGACTGAGAGCAGCCCTGCTGAGAAGGACTTGGGGGTCCTGGTGGATGAAAAGCTGGACATGAGCCAGCAATGTGCACTTGCAGCCCAGAAGGCCAACCACATCCCGGGTTGTATCCAAAGCAGCGTGGCCAGCAGGTCGAGGGAGGTGAATATGAACACAGTTCTTATCCCAGGGAAAGTGTGAGAACAAGAATGAACTGCATGTTAGATGGAGCATTACTGCTTAAATGTCTCCCTAGATGGTATTTAGGTGTTGTAGTGACAGTAGCAATGTAAAACCCATTTGAAACAGAATAATCACAGAATCAAGACCAAGAAGACCTGGTTATTTTGGACAGCAGCATTGGGCAAAGTCTGATGCTCGCTCTTTGCAGTTATAGGGAAGAACTGCTGAGAAGAAAGGTGTTTGGTTGAATTAGTTTAATACCTGATCTATCATTGCTCTTTCACTTTGCACAAATATAAAAGCCCCTTTGCTTAAAGTGCTTTTTCACCATTCTCCTAGTAAGAATGCAGAAGAGAACTTTTTGTGTTTGACTAGATGTAGATACATTTGCATTGAATTTTTTGGATATCAGGGCAGTATTATTACTGTGAGTAGTTATATGTTTAAGTTTATGATACACACCATTTGCTTTCAAAAGATGCGTATGATTTGAAAAAAAGGTAATTCTTGATCAGTTCTCTTCATATTGTTGATATTTTTAATTTATGTTAATCTACCTCAAAAGTAATGACTTTTTGGGTAACTTACATGACTCTGTGTTTTCCTTTCAATTCTGGGAATTTGTGGGAAATCAATCAGTACTGAAAACTAAGAACTCAGCAAGCTTAAAAAGAGCATCATCTTTTTCATTAGCCTGCTTTTCACATGTTTAGTTTTATTATGTATGGTGAAATGGAGATTGTTAACTAGACTGCCAAGACAGATGCTACGTGGTTAACTGTGTTATAGAGAAATAATATCACATTATATGTCTTGTAATTTTTTAATGGTTTTGCCCTGTAAAGTTTACTACCCCGTTAAATCCGTGGGTTTAGCCTTTGTTAGGAGGCTTTTATAAGATTTCCAAAGTAGATGGTTGTTAGAGGAATTCATCATATAAAACAATACATCTCAGAAATTCATAGTTATAATTTAGTTTATAGGGGCAGGGAATCAGAAGACATTTTTCTTATTTCCAAATTCAGATTAATAAACCTATCCTCCTAAATTATGTTTTTCAATTTCAAAGGCAAAATCCATATACTTAAAAATATTTGAAATATATTCTATCTATTGCATAGCAGCTCAGCTTTTTACTCTTCCCTTTTAAACATCCTGGCAATAACTCATGCTGTGTAGATAGTGATTTACATCAAACAACAATAATGGAAATATATATATAAGCAAAATGTAATTATTTATACAAAAAAGCAACTTCATAAGGATTATTATGCTGTTAGCTTCATTTTCTATGGAAACAAAGTGTATGTGGTTGTACTGTCTCCACATCTGTCCCTCTGCCTCTGTTTCCTTACTCAATGGCTAATTTCAAGAAAATGGGATAGTATTGTTCAAAGACATTAAATACCTACAAATTTTGGTGGTCAGAGAGAAAACCTCCCTGAGAGGCTCTTAATACTGAGAGAAAGAATGCAGCAGAATCTTACATTTATTAGATATCAGAAAGAGATGTTACAAATCCCACACTGGGAAAAGCTTCAGTTGGACTTTATTAATTTGTTATGTGTCAAATCTGCTCCTTCATCAACGTTTGTCTCCAATGTAGATTCTTTGATGTATAATATGTTCATGCCTCAGATTTTGTGTACTTCCACTGAAAAGCCAGTCATGATCATGAGACACAGCTGCATAGCAGACAAGGACTTGAGAGGTCTAGTGCTTGCAGGTAGTATTTTTCTCTTGTACAATGCTACAGTATAAAGTAGTATGGACTCATTGCACGAATTGTTTTGTGGGTAGATCTTCAACCTGCAGTGATCTTGTCTAGGTTCTTGACACCTGTAGTGATTGTCCTTTGTGTTAGCTGTGTCTGCTGCTTGGGCTGTTTGGAAGCCAGGACCGTATCTAGCTATTTATCCAGCTATTTATGGCTGGTTCTCTGCTAAAGAATGGTGTGACACTAGGCAGAGCATTGCATTTGTGCTTTTCCCCTCAGAAAAGTATTTGATGACAAGATCCAGGGGTTTCCAGGTCTAACCCTGGGCTTGCCATGTACTACAGTAGTGTGGCAGGAACATTAACTGAACCGAGTCTTTTAGCCTGTATTGAACAAGCCCCAGTGATTTCAGTAGAAGTAATCACAGCTGATAGCAGAGTCAGTAGTTTTCAGTTTAAGTCCAGGTTTCTGAAGATAGCTAGGCATGCAGTTTCCATTCTTACCAATGAAGTTTTGATATCTGAGTACTTTAGAAAGAATATGTCTTAATTTTTTAATTAATTCAAGGGGCCATCTTCATCTCCTTTCCTCTTGTGCTTTATGCTAATATTCTATTTATGATATTTTGTAATTTTTAAACAGTAAAGATTTTTTTCCTACCACCAGTAACACCAGGATCCTGGGCACTGATCATAAATAATGTTGTATCAAATGATATTAAATACATCCAGATCTGGAACTGTCAACACAGGAAAGACGTGGACCTGTTGAAGTGGGCCCAGAGGAGGCCACAACAATGATCAGAGGGATGGAACAGCTCTGCTGTGAGGACAGGCTGAGAGAGTTGGGCTTGTTCATCCTGGAGAAGGGAAGACTCTGGGGAGACTTTATTGCGATGGGGACAGACTTTTTAGCAGGGCCTGTAGTGATAGGACAAGGGGTAACGGTTTCAAACTAAAAGAGGGCAGATTTAAACTAGCTATAAGGAACAAATTTTTGACTGTGAGGGTGGTGAAACACTGGCACAGTTTTCCCTGAGAGGTGGTTGATGCCCCATCCCTGGAAACACTCAAGGTCAGGTTGGACGGGGCTCTGAGCAACCTGGTCTAGTTGAAGGCGTCCCTGCTCATTGCAGGGGGGGCTGGACTAGATGACCTTTAAAGGTCCCTTCCAACCTAAACTATTCTATGATTCCATGTTTCTATGTTGTAATCCTTTGTCAGGTAAAGAAAGGAGCTCATTTCAGCTGTTTACTCAAAAAATGAAAGGCATCACCATCATAATTTTAATTGTGATTTGTATTTACGTTGTGGGAGTGCCTGGAGGCCTCAGTCAATGTCAGTGAGCCATTATGCTTTGTGAAAAGACACAGTCCTTAGTCCAAAGGGCTAATGATTTGAGAAGCTGCACGATACCAGGACATTTTTATGCATGCTTATGTCTGAATTAATTTTACCCAGATTTAAACACTGAAACCCCTGACTGTTACTTTTTCCACTTTATGGGTTGTGTCATCCATTGTTTTTTTAGCAGGATGGAGAACATTAGCATTATTGAGATAAAGAATGAAATTATTGAAAGTTTTTTTACAGTAAATTTTATTTTTACAAAACATGACAAATGCTCTTTTTTCCTTTTTCTTTCTGATGACTGCTGTGATGTCTAAAGTTATTAGAATCCATAGGTAGACAGAGGAATATCAAAATAATGTATATCTGACTGGAGAGCTTCAAAACGGTAGGCATAAACTAAGTTGTTAATCCACTTTACAAAAAATGTGTGCATGTCTCGTACTGTGAAGAAAGTCATAAATCATGGTGAAAATCTGTTACGAAAATACAGCCCCGTGCAGTAGAGAAAGAAAATCCTTGTTATATCTGAAGGCTGAGAACAAATTATGTTGGCCTTATACAAAGCTCCTCTTGGGTGCTGGGGAGGAATATGAAAGAAGTGGAGCTCAGACCGCATTTAAGATGTGTCCCTGGGCTTGCTGGGTTGCCTTGGTTGGCCTGTAGTCCTTTTCTCACCTCTGGCTTGCCCTGCAGTTCATTCAGTGCTGTGCGTTGTGCAGCTCTTGTTGAAGATGTTGTTCTGGCAGAGTGTCTCAGCTTGTGGCTCTTCTTGTGGGTTCATTTGTTATTGATGGGAGGTGGAGAGGGAAAAAGGGGTGTGGAAGGGCAGGATGTAAAGAAAACAAAAGTTTGAAGCTGCTGCAGGGCAATTTCTTGTACATGAGATTTGTGGTGTCTTGGAGACTTCCCTTGAGCTAGAAAGTAGGCAGGGGAGAAGTCAATGCTGCCAGTGCAGAAGACTGGGGAAAAGAAATATTTTAGGCTGGTTGAGAGGAAAAGAGAACCACTGCAACGTTGATGAAGTGATATAGGTCCCATCCTTCTCACTATATACGTACTGTTAACTTCAACAGTGTAAGGGAATCTACTTGGGCAGTTGAAGTTGATCAGCTGGTAGAGGAGTCACTGATGTAGTTTTGGACTGTGCCAACCAGTACCCGTTCCTGCATGTAGCTTGGGAATTGGCGCAGATGTAGAACCATTCCCATTTGGCAGTTTGCATTAAAGGGAAATTCAAATTGTAACTGCTCAGCAATGGTAATTTGTGACCAAGGAATCTTCTGTCATGGAGGTCAAAAATGCCCAACTGCAGAAGGGCTTAAACTGTCTGGAAGCAAGGATGACAAAGACAGAAGGACTTGCCTGTAGGGAAGTGAAATTTCCCTTGGTGATGAGGTAAGAAATAGCAGCCGCATTGTGCTATGGCAATCCTAGAATACGAGGGCCCTAGGGCCGCCTTTGGGGAGCAGAGCTGGCGCGGCGGGAGGAACCCAAGGCCTGGCTGAGGCGCCTGACACTGATGCTCGCCGGCTTGGTTCTGATGTATATAAGGAATTGCAGCAGTTTGTACTTCCAGCTCTGGAGGCTCATGATTCAGACCTTTGGGTTGGCAAAGACTTCCTGCCTCATAAGCACAAGTTTCTTCTACCAAACCTTTTAGCAGGAAAGTGTTTCTGTTAGTGCCTCCACTCGACATTCCCAATCCACCCTGTGGCTGTCAGGCATGTTAACGAAGAAAGATCATGTCTCTCTTTCTCTTCTTCACCAACCAGAGGTGGCCACAGTGTCTCTGTGCATATACAAATTACTTAATACTTTAAGAATACTTACTAAATACTGGCTTTCAGTAGAAATTTCCTCATAGCAGAAAGCTCTATTTCCTTCCAAAGAGTATTATAGCCAAATAATTTAGTTTTCATCTGAATGACCACTGATGAATGCATCTGGTGTAAATGGAGCATTTTTTTCACATCATCTGTATCATATACAATCATAGTCTGATTTTAAGGGCATTATTTTTAAGCATATTTTAGCAGTAGCATAGAGTCAAATTACGAAGGCAATTATGTACCTCTTGCACTTAGTCATAATTATTTTGTATAAAAATTGTATCTCAAACTGCCATAACCACAGCCTGTTACAATTTTTTCAATTAGTAATTTTTCTTTTTTTTCTCAGATATCTGAAGTTGTGCACTGAGAAGCATTCATAATATGTGAAAGGAAACAATCTACTTTCTGCACATACAACATTTACGTTATTCAGTGATGATCTCCCTCCCTCTGTGTGTGAAATAACATTTCTCAGTCATGGTCCTAAGGGTGTAAATCAAAACAGAGTCAGCCTAAAAAGGGTGCTTTTCATCCTCAAATACATAAAATATGCATATTAAATTAAAAAGATTTGGAATTCATGAATTATTTTAGCCTGGGGTTAGTAATAATTTATATATCTCGTGAAATTACTCTGGTAGTTGTTCATGGCAGTACTTAACACTGAAGCATACATACCACAGTACCATTGCAATACACACAGGACATCACAGATTACTCAAAAAGGAAAAATAACTTCTTTTTACCTGATGTAAATCAGTCCATCTCTCTTGATTCCCCCCTCCCCTACCCCCCTTAAGATCAAGCCCAGGTTTTCAGTCAGCGTCTAAGATGCATTTGTAATACAATATCTAATAGCAAAAGCTAGATGTGTAGGGGAAGCCTGGGGTGCACAATGGGCTCTTTGATTCCTTACATATATAAGGATTCGAATAAATCATATCCTTGCACTGGCTTACCATTGCATTATTTCCTGCTTCTTAGCTTCTGCAGACATACTGCCTATTTTATTCAGGCAGGAAAATTCAGGCAGGAAAGTGAGGTGCTGTGGAATGTTTGAATTTTCTCTCTTTTTCTCTATAGGTAATATAGCTACATAAATCCCTTAGGAAATTTACAGTCAGCTGCAGTTGAAACACTGTACACAGTGAAGCTTGGCAGGGGTATAGGGTGAAGGGGAGAAGGTAAATATGATTCTGCAGTCACAGTCTGTGATCGTCTGCAGTCAAAGCAATGGCAATGAGTCTCCTGGGATTACTGTCATGACACAGTGACGGTCCTGGAAGCTGCTGGAGAAGTACTGCACTGAGCTTTGTGCACTAAAGGAAAGATACATTAAATCCTAGTGAAGCTGAAATGTTTGGAAAACAAGAAAACATTTGTGAAATTGTGAAGGAAGCATGTACTCTTCTGGAGGGTATTTTAAATTCGTAATAATTTTCTTATATCTTTCTGGGAAATCTTTAAGTTAATGCCTGTTACATTATCAGCATTATGATTTAGCTTGTCTTGTAATAACAATCAGAATTTGAGTCAAAAGCCATAAAAATTCAGGGCAAGACATACAGTCCTTACCACGTGATACCACCTAATCCCATGTTCTTAGGTGCCTCAGTTAAATAAAGGGCAGAAATGGCATGCCTGTGGAGGGACAAAGAGCAATTTGTTTGAAGCTCTTTTACATCATAAACTGTCATCTTATATCTTGACTGAAATCACTGTGTTAGCTCCTGGGTACGCCAGGACTGTGGCTTGAAGGTATAGAGCCATTATAATGCAACAGTAAGGATAGTATTGCCATTCTTAAAGTACTGGTAGTATTTAAACACAGCTTTTCAAAATAATTTTATAAATTTCAAGTATTTTATACAATTTATTTTTCAGCTTCCTGTATGGAGGGAAATGTATTGAACATAATATTTTGAGACTAGTTTGTAGAAAGCTGTCTTTCAGCCTGCCTATTTTGCCAGTTGTGCTGGATGAGTTTCATGGTGAGGAAAGTCACATCGAAAGGAGTGTGTCTCTCTGGGTGGACTAGCTTGACCCCACCGCTCCCTTTCTTCCAATACACTGTCAAGAGTAAAGTGATAGAATTTTTTAGGTTCCTCCATTACTCTTGTGTAGTTGGGATAAAATACAGCAGGTTGATTCATTTTACAAAGCTTCTTGGTCTTTTCTCATGTGTTTTTGGGGACAACTGTCAAAGTTAGTACTTCTTTGAGTGGTGGTTGGACCAGAAGGCCTTCAGAGCTCCCTTACAACCCAAATAATTATATACATTTCTGCTTGTTGAGATAGATTTCAAGAAAACATTTTTTTTTAATCTGTGAGTGTGGTCGTGGCTTGTGGTCATGATAGCACGCTAACTTCTTCTCTGCTGTTATTTAACACACATGGCTAATGCAGTCCCTCTATATACTGTGAAAGAGCGTAGACTGGGATCATTTACACCAGCACCAACTGGTTGAATTGCTAGTGTTAATAATCACTTATGAACTGCCACAGTCACAACACAGGTAAAAGAATAGATGACAGGGCTGAGTTACTGTGCTCCAACTCTTTGGTAACTATTGTAACATTTAATGTAGATGCAGAATGATTCAGTGGTCTAGAATATGAGATAAAATACAAGTAATGTCACAAGTTAGTCTGTTTTTGATCAGAGGCTTGGAGATGGATTTGTGAAGTTGTGCATATGACATAGGGGTAATATGTATTATGGTTTTTATGCCATTTTAAAAAACTTAAATGCTCATTTAGGGTACCTTATCTTAGAGGAGATGTGTTGTTCTGAATATAGGAGTATGAAGTGTGTCTAGTTGACAATCTTTTCTTTCTAAAAAAGTGCTACACTGAAAAATGGAGTGTTTTGATATATTTGAAAAGTTTTTTGGAGATAATTATCAAACTGCTTCAAAATGATTCTTAAAAATTTAGTACAGTATTAATTTTGAGTTATTATGTTAGAATTCACAGAATTTTTGTTTATTTTTGAAATTATTTTTTAAAAATCTCTAAAATTGAAGTTGTTTAAGAATGAAAACACTTGTTACACAATTTTCCATGACAATTATTTTTCCAAAATTTATATTATCCCAACCATTTTCTATGAAAAAGTTTTTCTTTAAAAACTTCATAAACAAAAGCATTATCTAGCTTAATAAAAGCCAAGAGAGTTTTATTTTTATTTTATTATTAGTGATATCAATCATTACAGGTGTCATTCATCTATCTGAACCCATTACTCTGATTTTGTAACATGCCCCAAAATTTTCTAGACATATATTTGGGCCTAACCTGAGAAAAATATCCCTGACACAGAACAGATGCAGCAAAAATATTCAAATATAACAAAAATATCTTTGATGCAGAACATTTCCAAATCTTTCCAGACTCCTGGAAAGAGAGCTGAGAGCATTTTATCCATTGTAGAAGTCATGCAGCACCTTGCAGGACTGAGCTTTTAGTCAGGATTTCCACAACGTTTGACTTAATCTTCCATGTCAGGATATTCTACTACTTATGCTCTTTGAACCTCAAACTAAATAAATAACCAGGGAAGAAATACAGCTGTCACAAGTGCATGAAAGAATGCTTGGAAGAAGACAAGGATCAATTATCCCCATTAGCAAATGAAGGCTGAAGAAGAATTGTTCTAGAACTATAGAGGAAATATGTAGGCTAAATATTACGAAAAACATTGATAGGAATTAACTCTAACAAGCAATTTAATGAGGAGGGAGGAGATGGGCAAGGTTACGAATCTTCTTTTTGGAATGTTAGTTTAATTATCAGTGACAGGATGGAGGAAATGAACATATTAATGACCAACTAAATGCTTATTCTAGACCAAATTATTCTAGAAATTCTCTTGTGGCTATAGCAAATACGTATAAACTCTCCGTTGAGCTCAAAATAAAGTCAGTGGTGAGTAAACTTTTCATTTCTCAAGAAGCTTTCAAGGGCAGAAAAGGTATGAGCCAGAGGTTGTGTGCATTTTTCACCGAGATTTAACCGGGACTAACAGCCTGAGTCTCTGAAGAGCAGCAGTCTGCCTGCTAGTCCTCAAAATTAAAGTAAATAATGTATAAATGACATTCCATTTGATCTTTTCCATGCTCTGTGACTATACATTACCACTAACAAATTTCATGTACTGTCATGGGTCCAGAGCTGCATTTTGTGTGACTTTTGATAGATAGCACCTCATATTTTCTTCCCTAGAATGTGCTGAGTGTGCTTCCTATCTGTCTTTCACCACAGACTTTTTCTCTCTTGCACATGCAACTCCTCGTGCTTAACCAGGGAACTGACTAATGGTGTCTAAAAATAACTGCATTGCTGCTCCCATTAATCCACAATATATACCTCAAGAAGCATCCTGTCTCTTAAAAAACAGAAGCCAGCCCAAAAGCCTAAGTAGAACATATTTTTATGCAAACCCATTTAATGAGAAAACACGAGTCCTGACTGGAGCTAAGGCTTAGATGATGCATTGGAAAGATAGATTAGGCCATTCTGCGGCATTTTTGATCATAGCCACACAGCTGGAAGAACCTGAAGAAAAAAATTATGGGACAATATCAGCCTGAATCAGAGCCTCAAAACTGCATTTTTCATGCAGATTACGTGCAAGATTCTGCTGGGTCCCACTGCGTAGGTTTATTCACGGCTCACTGCCGTTTATTGCACTAGAGTTTGCAAATGCACAGCCTCCCACCTCTCCTTTTGCTGAGCAAGGAAAGAAGGAAGGGATTAGCTGAAGGAATGTAGGCAAAAGTCCTCTGATGATTCTTACCCAAAGCCTCAGTTTTCACTCACAGAAAAGTTGGCCTCCAGCTTTCACAATTATAAAGCAAGTCTTTAAAGTGATCGCTGAGCATAAATTACGAAATCACACATTTCTGCTTTTGTAGAGAAGCTGATACCGCAGCTCCAATTTGCAAACGATTACATTTGTACATGTGTATCTTCACCAACGCTAGGAATGTGTCTGTCACCTCACCTAATTGTAGGTGCTTAACCACGGTGTGTTACGTGCGTAGTTGGTTTACAGTCTCTGGAAAGAGAGGTCATCCCTGTCCCAGAAGGGATGTCAGGTGGTCACTGGATAGCCTTTATGATTCTTTTACAATATACAATTAACCTAGCTAAATTTCAGTTTACATTGAAGAGGAAGATTCCTTTTTTCTTTCTTTCTTTCTTTTTTTTTTTTTTAATTTCATTTTAATCCTTGTAAGGTTGTCAGCAAGTTTTGTGTACTCATCTAAGAAAACTGTCAGTATTATTCTGGAAAGTGAAGATGCTTATAAATCAGTCCAGATTATTTGGGAAAATCTGATGCAAGTTGTTTAGCCTTTGAGGAGAGAGGTGTTGTTCAGAAGCATGGGAAGTCTATGCTTTTCATCACTGTGCAGGAAAATCTGTTTTTTGTATAAAGCCTGTGAGAACTGGGTACGTGTTGTGTTAGATATTGTAAAGGATATAGTGGGAATCAGTTCCTGACTTAGTTATTAAAAACAAGTGTCTAATCAAAGTCAATTCTGCAGCTTGTTTTCCATGGATATCCACAGATTATGTTTGCCTATATATGCATATATATGGCTAAGGCAGATAATAGGCAAACAATCTTTCATAGCAATGCCTTGTACATTACTTTGCAAATTTATTTTTCTTCACTGATCACACATCTGAACCCATCTGTATTACCAGTGCTGATCCATTATGACAGACATAGATTTAGATGCATATAGAGGTTGGTAATTTTTTTTTGGCTGATCTCTCAGAAATGGGGCACTTAATGTAATTTTCAGTGGGAGGTCTTGTAAACTGTCTTTTAGTCACTTGCTAATTTTCTTACAACGTTATAATAATAAAAATAATAATTATTTCGTATACAGCACATTTCATTTTCAAAGTGCTTTTGCAGTACTAATTAATCCTCACTGTGAGGTTTAATGGCGCATACCAGAGAATTATATCCTGGCTTAATGCCAATTGCCAATCAACTGACAAGATTCTAATTTCAGAAGTTTTCCTAAGAGGAAAAGGGCATAATTTAAATTAGCTTGGGCAGCAGCAGCAGTTTATATGGAGAGAATTCATAGGTCTTTGGAGTGCTCTGAATGTCTAGATGCTTGGTTTAAGGGTGAAATTATGAAATTCCAAAGAGATACCAACTTCAATTTTAAAAACAATTATACTAAGAATAGCTAAAGCTACTTAAAAAAAAATCTTTTTAAAAGATATACTTAACAGAGTTCCCTGATTATTTAGGGATCATTAATACCCAGATCCACCATTAGATGAAAATAGATACGGATTATTAGCTGTACTTTATATGTAGGAAAACATAGGTACAAGGACTAAGTTACGTGGTCCAAACCACTATTGCAGTAGGGGACTTTCTTCCACATTATATTTTCTCCTCTGGCAAAACTAGCATAAGGATTTTCTACCCTCTGCTAGTGCCTGCACTGCACACTGGTTCATTATAATAACCTGGGTCTGTAAAAACGTCACCACAAAAAATCTTTCCTTCTCCTCCCCCACCTCCAACATCCAAAACTCTGAAAGAAATTAAAAATTGTTAGTTTTGTCTGCTGTCCAGTTAAACTAGCAGAAGTGGAGAGTGATTCATGAGGATGGTGAGGGTACTGTAAATACCTTTGCTGCTTAAGAACATGGATGCATAACCTGAATGTAAGGTTGTGGACTGAAGAGACAAGAATTTCTTACTTCTGGGTCTGTATTGAATTATCTGTTATTTTCAAGAGATCTTCTGTATTGGGCTGGCTCAGATACTCCTTGTTGATACTATTTGCTGGTATGTCAAAACCTTGCACTCTGTGTCACATTCTGGCAAAGCAGGATTTTGGTGCACTGTGGTTGGCTCCTGCAGGGAGTGGAAGACTGTTGTAGGGAGAGCTGAGCAGATACTTGCCCCCTAAGTGAATTTGTTCTACATTATTTAATTTTATTCAGCTGATCCAGTGCAGGAAGAAATCAGACTTTACAAGTTGTGAGAGCTGTGATTCTCCAGCCAGCTCTAATACTTTATGTTGAGAAATACCTGCAGATATCTTCCTCAAGAGGTTGACAAAACTCGTTTAATTTCCAGTGACGTTTTTACAAGTGTTTACATAATGTACAGTAGTTTCATTTGTTTAATGCAGCCAAGAAGCTGGAGAGGCAATTTTTCTAGCATGATGTAATCAGGAGTGCCACTGTTTTTTCCTTGGGGAAAAAGAAATCCTACCAAATGCATGTACCATATTAAAGACTTCAGAAACATGAATTACTTGACAGATTGTTACTCTCTAGCCTGTAAATATATTTAGAGTATTTTTAAAAGACTTATTAGCTACCTGATAGAATGTAATAACTCCAAAGGGTTTTACTTCAGCGTGTCATATATAGATACAGTTAGGGTCCTTAAAATACATCAGAAAATAATATATCCTTTGGCCAAAGGGAAAGCAGCAGCAGCTTCAGAGGTGTTGCAGTTTGTTTTATTCATGCTTGTAAATCAACATTTGGCTTCTTTACAGCTGCAACCAGGAATGTGTCAACAGCAATGTTTTCACTGTAACAACTTAAAACTTGTCTTTGGTAGCAGAGGTAGGATTCATTTAAGTAAATGGTATAATCCGTAACTCATTTGTGTACATGGGAGCCAGCTGTCTACATTGCCCTTATACCACTTATAGTCTATTGAAGGAAAAGAAACTTAGGATGTGATTCTTCTAATCTTATCTATGATAGATCAGATGTATTATGTCCTAAAATGTCTGTTTCTCGCCACTGATGGTAACTGGGTTTACCATTACAAGTAGTTTCAAACCTGTAATAACAAAATTTAGTTATGGTGAAGCCCATCCCAGGTAAACTCATGTCTGTGCATCCTTTCCAATGCCTGCAGAATGTAGCTGGAATAGCAAATGTGTTAAACCTGCGTCAGTGGGAGGCAGAATGTCTGGAGACAAAAGCTGGCCTCTAGCAAGTGGTGTTTTCCTTATACAATATTACCTGAAACAGAGGTAAGAATCATCCTGCCAAGGTTCTACATGAATAGGGGCCCTGTGCAACTTCTTGAACTGTGTCCTGTTACCTGAGGTTGTGCTGGTGTGGTGGATTGACCTTGGCTGGCTGCCATGTGCCCACCAAGCCACTCTCTCACTTTCCCTCCTCAGCAGGATGGGGGGAGAAAATCAAATGAAAAACCCCTGGGGCGTGATAAAGGCAGTTAAACAAAAAAAAAAAAAAAGCAAAGGCTGCGTGCAGAAGGAAAGCAAAAAAAAAAAAGAAAAAAGATTTATTCTTTACTTCCCATCATCAGGTGACGTCCAGCCACTTCCCAGGAAGCAGGTCTTCAGTACATGTCATGGTTGGTTCAGAAGACAAATGCCTTACTAAGGTATATCCCCCTGCTCCCCGGCCTTTAGCTTTTATTGCTGAGCATGATGTCATGTAGTATGGTCAGTTTGAGTCAGCTGTCTATCTCAGCTATGTCCCCTCCCAACCTCATGTCTATCCCCATCCTACTGGCCTTTGGAGGGGTGTTGGAGAGACAGCCTTGGTGGATCTCCAACAGTGAACGGTGTGGGCTGGTTCATACAGGCTGTGCATGAAGGCCGGCATGTATGGGTGAGGATAGCGGCTCCTGACTTTGAGGATTAAGACAGTATTCAAGCCAGCATCTCCTTCTTGTTTTGCATGATGAAATTGCCCCTTTTGGTAAAGTCTTTGGGTGCCAACTCAAGCTAATATGTAGGCACGTCTAGGCAGCACAGGTAACTGAGTAAGCTGTGTGTAAACTCCAGCTAAGACGACATTATAGGCACAAGCGTGCTTCAGAGCTCGTGGAAAGATTTCATATTCTTCAAGATGCACTTAGGCTCTATTGAATATGGGTCAATTCAAAGCATGAATGTAATGATAATGCTTGTTAAATTGTGTTTTAAACTTCATTGGTTTATATTTACCTTGAACTCGTTCTGCAGTTTAACTTTTTTCCACAGACATTCCTGGGCTGTGTTTTACTTTTATTTATGTCCTTTCTTGGTTGGATTACCCTTCTGTAAAACTACTTTTGGCCTGGTTAGATTGCAGCTAGCAGTTATATAAGATCATACTGTTCAAGTAGTGCAGTAAACCTACAAAAAAGATACACCTTACCTACATTTGACACAGTAAAAATAATTTGCTAATGTAATCTGAACTGCCCGAATTTCTGATTTTTGTCAACATTCAAGAAGTACTGACATGTAAATGTTTGCTGCAACTTTTCTTCTCTGTAGGTATAAGATTTCGGTTTAGGCAAATACTCTCTGCTCTCATGTATGTCTTTGTAAACTTGCCCATTTCTGTTTTTTCTCTGCAAGTATATAGTTAGATATGCTCATTCCTGGTATTTATCAAACTCTTTAAATGAAATATCTTTCTAAAGCTTTCTTTCCAGTGATGTGATTTTCCACATTGTGGGGTCTGCTGCATTTTCTCCTTGTCTTACGTAATAGTGGTGTTTTGATGTGACTAAGATTTTTAGTATTGGACAATTTTCTGAAATAAGGCTGGAATAAATTATATTTCTTCTATGTATGTCCTGTTTTATATATAGTAGAACAGAACAAAAAATTATCAGAATAAGTAAAAATACTTGTTGCATCTGAAGCAAAATTAAAAGTTTAAGTCCAAAAAAGAGGAGGATGATAATCTTGTTTAAGCTCTAGAATAACAGAAGACACTGGATCATTCCTGAGAGAGTGGAGTGCATGCAGCAGCCATAGTATATGTCTCCCAAGAGAGATGTTAGAGCAGTTCTAGCTGCTGCTAGAACTTTTGGTAAAAGAAAACTCCAGCTCTGGGAGGTAAAAAGCAAACAGAGACTTGGTTACTGGGCAACCCTGGCTTTCCATGTCATTCCAGGCCTGTCCTACAGCAGAAGAGTTGTGGGAAGTTACCAGTATCTTACCAGCACCTTAATCCCTTCAACAAAGTAAGGGTTTGCTATGTAGCTCATTGGCCCATGCAGAAGGACTCTCTTCTTTAGAGCTAATATGAAAAAAGAAGACAATATCCCAACACTTGGAAGGGCAAATATTCATCTGCAGCCGCTTGGAAACAGTACATTTGAATTCATGGATGAAACTCCTCAAGTAACTCTGGAGAAATTTAATGAGCTTATAATTGCCTGCATTGTATTTGGTTGAATTTATTTCTGACCATGCTGTACAATAAAATTTACCTGGTAACGGAAGTCAATAATTACTTTCTTCAATCACCCAGAACATAGAGCTTTACATAAAGTTTGCATTTTATCTACAACCTTTTTTTTTATTCCATTCCGCGAAATTCCGTTAGATCTGGTACTGGATTGCAGAGGAAATATGTAATTAGAAATAGTTCTCTCTATAGAAATTGATACAGAGGTCTTCAGGGATGTGCAGTTGCTTCTGTGATCTGTGACTTTCATTTACCTTACATTAAATTGTGTGTTATCATTCAAGCACCTTAGTCGCATTCAGGTGCCTATTACAGAGTTTTTGACAAACTTTACTACACATTGGCTTGCACCTGTTTTCCGACAGAGGATTATCCTCAAGCCCTTGAATGCAATAGTGAAGAGGTGCTGCTTCTTACTGCTTGAAGCTGGAAATTTGTTGATGAGAGTCTTCAGTTACAGGTTTACAAATCAACAGAGGTGGTTTAACTGAAATTTTTAGACTAATTGGTGATGGAATGGAACTCACACGTTTATCAGGAAATAATTTTAGACACCTAATTAGACTTCCAAACTTGATGCAGTAACATCTTTAATTATAACCCTCTTTATAATACCTTGTTATTCATTTATGTACATAGAATTGCTTCCTTATTGCCTGATTGAGAAACTTCAGTTGGTAATTATTCTCAATTATTTGATATGTGACTTAAGCATTGAATCAATTGACCAAATATGAATGAGTAGTGACATTTAAGATGCCTGGCCTCAAGCTGCTAAAGTGTTATCCTATCTGGCCTCCAACTGTTGTCCCAGAAAGCCATGTGTCCTATCTGCTAGATCCATGTGGATATCTTAAAAATCATGAGCCATTTCAAATGGCACTATGCTTATTTTTGGCACCAGAACTGAGTCCTTACAGTATACAGGCATGCTTTCAGATAAATGGAATTACATATACATTTTAACTGGAGGGTATTTTTCTGCCAAGGCTTGCGTATTGCACTTTAATATAAATAAAGAAAGAAATAAAAAATATTAATAAAAGAACCACACAAAATGATGTTTTAACTAACATTATTTTCTCATCATGATCTTAATACAGTTTCCCTTTATTGTTTCAAAATAAACTATTCCAACATATCTCTTCTCCATATCTACTTCACATTTCCTCTGCATTTTCTACACTATAATAGTCTATTGATTTTTTACTGTACTGGTTTTGTCTGGGATAGAGTTAATTTTCTTCATAGAATCTAGTATGGGTCTATGTTTTGAATTTGTGCTGAAAAGTGTTGATAATGCAGGGAGGATTTTGTTACTGCTGAGCAGTGCTTACACGGAGTCAAGGCCTTTTCTGGTCCTCACCCCATCCCACCAGTGAGTAGGCTGGGGGTGCAAAAGAAGTTGGGAAGGGACACAGCTGGGACAGCTGACCCCAAGTGGCCAAAGGGATTTTCCAGACCACATGACATCATGCTGGGGGAAGAAGAAGGAACGGGCAGGGACATTTGGAGTGATGGCATTTGTCTTCCCAAGTAACCGCTATGTGGGATGCAGCCCTGTTTTCCTGGAGATGGCTGAACATCTGCCTGCCCATGGGAAGTGGTGAATGAATTCCTTGTTTTGCTTTCTTGTGTGCGCGGCTTTTGCTTCATCTCAACCCATGAGTTTTTCCACTTTTGCCCTTCTGATTCTCTCCCCAGTGCCACCAGTGGGGGAGTGAGTGAGTAGCTGTGTGGTGCTTAGTTGCAAGCTGGGGTTAAACCATGACATTTACTAACACCGAGTTATGGCAAGATAATGCTGTTTATTTGCAAATGTTACTCTGTGATGCCTTCTTTGGTAATACCCTTTCAACTGATTATATTCTATTTCAAAAGAGGAAAAAAAATTGATTTCAGAAATAGTGGGAATAATGATGCTCACTACCTCGCAGTTAGCAAGAGCTAATTTTAAATACTTTGTGAATTCAGACCATGCTTCAAGAAGTCAGAACCTGCTTCAGTCAGAATCCTCAATTCCTCAGCACTCTGATTTGTTAAGGTCAATGCACAAAGCACTTTGAAGGACTGCAACTTGCTGATAGTAGGCATGCAGTTCTCCGCTAAATTCTTTGAGAGCAGACACCTGAATGCTTTTGATTAAACACGGAAAAGCTACATCTAAGCTTGGAACTGAAATTTAAAAGGATTTTAGAAGGCATTTTCATACCCTTTTCTTTTCCTTCCGGTGCTTTAATGTATTGGGGTTTAAATTTGGTTCTCTAACTAGGAAAAAAAGAATGTTGTCCAGGGAACATAAAAAAATTACCTGCAACAGTTGATAAAAGAACACTAGGAGAAAATAGAAACACGTCAGCGGTCTGCTTTCGTTGTTATGAGGACATGCGAAATAGTCTGTATTGGAAAATCACATGATATCTGTAATGGACACTCTGCGCATACATACCTACAACAAATTTTTGCCATGTTTATGTTAATTGCTTGGAGAAATAATTTCAGCATGTATATAATTGATTTTTAATCGGAGTATTTATGTTTTCATTAGTTTTAGCTTCCAGGCTTATATTTCCATAAGTAGACCCTAAGAATTCTAAGAAGTCCATATCTTCCCTTCCCTTTCCCCTTCCCTTTCCCCTTCCCTTTCCCCTTCCCTTTCCCCTTCCCTTTCCCCTTCCCTTTCCCCTTCCCTTTCCCCTTCCCTTTCCTTTCCTCTTTCCTTTCCTTTCCTTTTGCCTTTCCTTCCTCTCTTCCTCTCTGTCTGCCTTTGCCATCTGCTTTTAGTGGAAAATCTTGTACCTTCATTTGTATTTAAGTGAAAGTATTCACATCAAATCTGCATTTTAACAAATGAGGAAAACAATGAATTCTTAATTTTTGCCCACACTTGTATTTGCACAAACTTATCAAAATACTTCAGAAAGAATAATGAGTCAAAGATGGGTTTCCCACTTTTGATAAAGAAAGAGTCACAGTTTCTCCACTATAGAGGCAAGGATACTGAACTGATATAAACAGAGGAGAAAGAATATGTTGCAGTCATTTCAAAGCTGTGTTGCAGGCTCCTCTTTTATATTTATAAAATGTATTCAACTGTTTATTGCTTTGATAGTTACAAAACACATTCTTTTGGTTTTGTATATGGTTTAAAGATGCTTTGGAGATAATAATGAAGTTATGTGGTTTTTTTCATTTCAGTCTTCAACAGTAAACACTTTGGGACAGAAGTTGCCTTGTAATTCCTCAGTTGTACAGTACCTGGTATAATGACCCCTATTAAGACTTGTAGGTATATCACAGTACAAATAATAAGTAAGAATCATTGATTCTAATATTCATATAATGAGTATTAAGTAACACAGGAAGAATTTCCTGCCCACTCTATGTTTAGATTCATGTTAACAGGTCTTATTTTATGAGTCAGCCTTTCTACAAGGAGGGAATGCAGAATGTATCCCTTGCATTACTTACTTGTTTGCCAGCTGAATAACTAAAAAGACATAAGAAAGTGTATGGATGTAGTACTAGCCTGAAAGACTATTTCCCTGAATCCTGGTGGGAATTGTAACACAGCCAGTTTAGTTCAGTATATACTATACATACAGTCTGTATGCCCTAAGATTTCATTCACGCTTGAAGTTCTTTAGGTTTGACAAAAAATGGAAAGAGTTTTGTGCTCCATGTAATTAATTTTTTGGGGTTTGTATTTCAGCATTTCCTTACTCTCTGTGTGACACAGGTAGTAGACACAGGTATTGACATGACTTATGTCTCTTCTTGGTATAATCGTATCATTTATTCATTCATGAGTCTCATTTCTAGTGGCTTGAGGCGATGTGCTAGTTTGTGGAGGAAGCATTTAAATTTTATATACATTGATAAACATATAGATAGTACAAATAGTTACTGACTTTAATTTTGAACACTAGATGGAATAGTGTCATTGGCACGATTTTTTCAGTTCAGGCTGCACTGAAACAATTTCACAGAATTCCGTAATGGTGCCTATACTGACCATAGGAGCTGTATGTGTTCTTTCAAGACAGCAGAAGCTCCACTGGCTTGCAGGATTTTGCTTTGAGCTTACATATAGCTCATCTTTAAATACAGTCATTGTAACATATACTGCAGTCAAACTACTAGTAGTAATGTTCCACCTAATTTAGACTTTAATCTTTACCCTTATTTTTGTAAGCCCAGCAGGAGCATTCAGTGAGATCTAATTTGTACTGACTAAACAGGAATTTTAGGAATGTAGGAACTGTTATACTGTGTCAAACCTGAGATGTGGTGTCCTGTTTCAGCCGTGTCTGGTACCAGAGAGTTCAGCTGAAAGTGCTAGAATTCTCCAAATAGTTGCTCATGGGGAAATTTCTTCCTAAATCCTGTTAGCTAGCGGTTGGTTGATGCTTTGATGCAAAATGGCTTCCGCACAGTCTGTGTATAGTGCATATGCGCTACATTCTAGGCTGTAGCCCTCAGAGTAATATTGCTTCAGGTGAAACAATGCCTCTACCCATTTCTTGCATTTTGATTTCACAGATTTCCCTTTAATGTATGATGAGAAATGAGCACCAGATCTGTCCCTGAAGTGGCTGTTTTTAGATATTCCTCTACATTCCCTGACCTATATCAGCTCTTCTGTAAAAATTTGTTTGTAGTTTCTGCTTTGTATGAGTTCCAGCTGTTCCAAGCAGGTTTTAGAATTCTGTTACCTGATGTGGTGGTATTTAACTGTTAGTTTTATCATGGATGTGTGAAATAATTTACTGTTTTATAAAGCTGATTTCTCTGAATATCCCAAATTCTATAAAGACTTCTGTTGTCAGTGTAGATGAGCAGAACTGAGAGCATTTTTCCAGGTGATGAAGCACAATAAATTCATGTAACAACATTCAAATATTTAATTTCCTTCTCTCTTTATGAGGGATCCTAAAAAGCTCCTTCAGTGAATTCTGCTGTGCGACTACTACATGTGATTGCTAAACATGTGAAACATTATAAAAGACTTTTTAAAAGTTACATAAAACTGTGTATTGTAGGAATCCAAGCATTTGCTGTGTGATTTTCCACATTATCATTCAGAATCCATCAGAAGCTAAAACTAGAGTGGGATCAAATCTGTTTAGTTTTCAATCTGGGGTAGATTTAAAATTTTCAAGACTCTTCCCAGGTAGAGTGCTTGCACTGTTGTAATTGCATGAGAATTTATATAATAGTAATGCTATGCATCAACATGATGTTATTTCATGAGACAATTTATGTATCACTGCTAAAGGTTTTGAAACATCCTTCATCCTAGCTACCCCAGCTTGACAGCCTGGCAAGCTTGGTTCTGTCAAGAGATGCAATTAGTCAAAGAGGAATTCAGCTTCCATGAGCAAATTCTGAGACCTCACTGAACAGAGAAGTGGGACAATAGGAGAACTGAGCAGGGGGAAAACAGTAGCTTTTCTAAGAAAAACTAGAAAGAGATGCAGAATACTTACCCTTACCCCATTAGACCCTGGGAGCGGCGTGCCGTAGTAGGGTATGTAATAAAGCCCTATGACAACAAAGATCTTAATAATGGCTGGGTAAACAGTGCTATTGCCAGCTCTCTTGTATGTGCACAAAGAATTCATTTCCTGTGCCCTCTGATAGATACAGGACTAATTTTCCAGGGTTCCTCCAGCCCTTAATGTGCTTTCCCAAAGTAGAGACCGAATTCGCATATGAAGCTCTGAGACTAACATGAAACTTTCTCAGAGGTCAGAATGGAGAATCGAAATGAGATGTTTCTGAAAACTGGTGTTTGTCAGGTATAAATATAAAAATTTTAGTATCGTGTTTTTTGTTTTGTGACTAGCTGGGGACTGTTAAATAATGTCAGCGGGTAATTTCGGGTGGTCCCTGGAGGATGTGTAGCGTGTCTTGGCCAGGCTCCGCGTGGTTGGGCTGGCTGACAGCTAGGTGCCACTGTTTCTCCATTGAGGTAACGCTGGGCAGCAGCAGAGCTCTTGCAAAAAGTCGAGGTACGTCTGTCTCCTATCAAGCAAGGCCTTTCATCAGTCAGCTAATGGGAAAAAGACTAAACATGCTAACTTACTGCCTTCAGAAGCAGTTACATTGCAGGGTTTTTTTAACTTTTAAATTTTTTATTTTTATTTAAAACTGAGGAGAAGGTTTGGATCTCTGGCTGGACAGCACCACCACAATTTAAATCTGAAACAGGAATAATGCCTTGAACTGTAAAGCATCTCAGAATGGATGGACATTGTTTATGTTTTATTTGCTATAATACAAAGTCAAATTTGGTATCCTTTTTACAATGTTTGTTTGATTTGAATCTTTTTAATCTAGACAAAGAGAGAAATAAGATGCTGTTTATAGCAAATCTGTAAGCGTAAAAGATCTCGATTAAAAAAAATTGCATCAAATTTCAGGTGCCAGTCAAAGGTAAGCTCATATTGCTTGTAATAGTCCAGTGCAGCACTGGTTATAAACTCACTGAAGAAATTTGCTCTGACAAGACAAACATCTTAAAATCTTCTCCCAGTTGGTTCTAGTGTTTCTGTGGTAAATGAGAAAAACATTATTGCAACGCAAAGTTCAAGATGAGAAAAAGTGCTCCTTCTTGCATGATTTCCCAGAAGGTTAAGGTTACTGCCTCCCAACGTTCGATTAATGCTGCCAATGTGCATCACCTGGCAAAACGAGCACACCAACCCTAACGGGAGCCGCTCCATAGTGCACAGTATATGTTTTATATTGGCAACATAGGGTTGTGGCATGCGCAGCTGCCTGCAGAGTCACGCTGGTCACTGTGCTGCAGACCAGGACAGGAGAGGTAGAGGGCAAAGGCAGCGGAGCTTTGCCAAGAGAGGGCAGAGGTCCATCTGCATCAGCCAGCTGACCTGTGTGTCCCGAACCCAGGAGGCAAGAGGGGCTAGGGTTCAGGGCACGTACCTGTAGAAATGGAAAGACTAGGGGTGCCAAGGCTAAAATATTTTGCAGATGATTTACTCAGGTTCCTATTAGGCTGTTAGTAGCCACCACGTACAGTAGATGCACAGTCAATAAAAACCTGACATTGTTTGCACTGGTCAGCCCAGTCCAACAAATGATCACTGGAAAATGCTGTTCATGAATCAGCATAATGGAGCCTAAAAATATCAGTAAGTCATCAGTGATGGCATAACGAAACATGGACAAGATTACCAAATCTAAGAACACATTTCAAATGTGGAGGCGGAGGGAATGGATCTCAGCTACCTGAGTACAACAAAAGGCAGTGGAAGTGTGTCTCTGAAGTATCGAGATTTTACATTAATTACATGTCCCCAGAACGTTCGACAGAGTGCATTGCTGATCAGTTCGTAAATGCTTTAAAATAAATAATTGGAGACAAAAGCCCCAAAGCTTTAAAATTAGACATAAACAAGTGTCAAACCCTCACAGAAACATTGCAGCCAACATAAATCACAAGAAGAAGCAAATGTTTCAAAACAAAGATTTCTAAAACTCATGACAAGTTATTAAAACATATAAAAAAGCATTTACTCCTTCAGTTTATTTACAGTTATGGAAGGGATAAGCCTCACTGTCCTTCACTCTATCCTTTTTTTCATGTGGTAGATTTCTATTCCAGCCATTTTAGAAATATCATTTTACTTTTCCTAGCTTTTCTGCTATTTTTTGTTTAAGAGGCAGCAGTTGTCTGTGTACATCTTTTTTTTTCATTTTAAAAATTGATAGCTTTTTTCTAGTTTTCTTCAGGTAATACTGGTCTTTTGTCACTAGTATATTCCTTTAAAATCCAGAAAGGCCAGTGCATATACGTGACAGTTCTCTGCTCATTTTCAGATTGTGTATTGCATAAAGCTCCCTAAATTGTACATTTTTTAAACTAGTACTTGTTAAGGAATTTCATACCCTGAATTTTGTAAGCTCGTTTGTCTCTGCTTTTTTTAATAAAACTGTTTTCTCTCCAAATACTCCCCCCATCATATTTGTAAGATCCTGCCTTTCATTATATCACTCTTTAACATACAGATAAATCACAGAGCCACAGAACTACAGAATAGTTGAGATTGGAAGAGACCACTGGAGGTCACCTTGTCCAACTTCCCCTGCTCAAACAGGGCCATCCAGAGCTGGCTGTCCAGGACTATGTCCAGATGGCTTTTGAATATCTCCAAGGAGGGAAACTCCACAACCTCTCTGGGCAACCTGTGCCAGTGCTTGGTTTCCCTCACAGTTACAAAGTGTTTCCTGATGTTCAGATGGTACCTCCTGTGTTTCAGTTTGTGCCCACTGCCTCTGGTCCTGTCACTGGGTACCACTGAAAAGAGCCTGTATCTGTCCCATTTTCACCCTCCCGTTGTGTATATATGTATACAAACACACACACGTAAGATGATGCCCTCCGAGCCTTCTCTTCTCTAGCCTGAACAGTCCCACCAGCTCTTTCAGCCTCTCCTCATAGGAGAGATGCTCCAATTTGCTTAATCATCTTTGTGGCCCTTCTCTGAACTCTCTCCACTGTGCCCACATCTCTCCTGTACTGGAGAGCCCAGAACTGGACACAGTACTCCAGGTGTGGCTTCACCAGTGCTGAATAAAGGGGAAGGATCACCTCCCTTGGCCCACTTCGTCTAATGCAGCGCAGGATATCATTAGCTGCCTTTGACACAACAAGGCTCTTGCTCAACTTCTTGTACACTAGGACCCCCAGGTCCTTTTCTGTAAAGCCATTTTCCATCTAGTCATCGCCCAGCATATATTGTTGCACGGGTTTTTTCCTCCCCAGGTACAGGAGTTTGCAATTTCCCTTGTTGAACCGCGTAAGGTTCGTCAGCCCATTTCTCCAGCCTGCTGAGGTCCTTCTAGATGGCAGTATGACCCTTTGGTGTATCAGCCACCATCTGGAAACTTGCTGAGGGTACATTCTGCCCCATCATCCAGATCATTAATGAAGATGTGAAAAAGGATTGGAGCCAGTAGTGAACCCTTGGGTACATAATTCCCTGGAAACCACATATGTAGTTCCATATGTGGAACCCAGCATTTTCAAGAAGGTGCTAACAACATGGGTACTAACACTACACAGTGGCTAACCAACTTGAAGATACTGAAAATGTGAAACTTCTACTATTTCACCACTAGGACAGAGCTTTCTCTTCTTATTTTCTGCATTTCATTATATTCTGAAGTGTCTTGTTTAATTCTCCTTAGGAAAGTTTAAAAAACACCAAAAGAAAAGCCACAAAATTCCACATCATTAGAGGTTGGTCAGTAATGTTGAGAAACACCTGGAAATTTTTCAAGAAAAGTCTTGAAGAATGGAGTTTTGACTTTTCAAGAATGTAGTCTTCATTTTTGTTTACTTCATGTGACAAGTTCATGTCGTATCATTCATATGATACTTTCCTTCTCAAACATTTCAAGATATTTTTGCTTTTTTGTAATATAGACAACTAGTACATGTTGTCTACCTTTTATTTAAATGGATACTTTTGCATTGGAAATTATTTTGAGCTTACTATCGTCCTTGTCTCTCTGGCCTCCTTTGCAGTTGTTTCATTCCTATCATATATTACTCCAAATTTGATCACTGGAATGTTTTGGATCTGATATGAATACTGAAAAATATTTTATCCTGTACGTTGCCACACTAGACTCATTAGATGTACTTACGCAGTAAGAAAACAGCACATCAGGTTGGTATAATCTTACTGTGCACGAGAGGACCCATTGCCTGCAAACCTTAGACTGTTGTGTTGACTTTCTTACTACTTTACTGCTTTCTCACCTACAATCCAACTCCTTTGTTTAAAGTTATTTTCATTCAACATACTCTCCTTTGTTTTATTCCAGGTAATACTTGGAATAATAACTGTTCTTCATGTTACTTTATCCTCCTTTTAGACTTCTTATCACTTCTGTTTTCTTTCTGTAATTTTTTATCTTAATATTGTCTAGATTATATTCCTGTTACTTTCTAATTCAGATCCATTTTGAAAACAGTAAAGAAAAAATTATTCTCACTAGACTCTCTGCCTCTGCTTGGTACAGTGCCATTATAACCATTTTGTGTTTATGGACCTTTACTAGGCACAGCTTAAACCATTTCCTTGTGAATCTTCCAGGATATCCTGTGTGGCACTGGGTTCAATGCTTGCTCAAGTCCTGTTCTGGTATTTTATACTGTTTTTTTTTCAGCCACAGTTTAATAACATTAACTCAGAGCTAATGTTAAAGAGCTCACCTAAAAGATTTGGTGATGAGATATGAAGGCACATCAGCATATAAGGGATTATTACGGTCCTGCCTAGCATGAGGTCCTGCATGCAATCATAAACTCGTTGAAAGCGTTTGATATGTGTAGGTGTGGGAAGTCTTTGATAGCTAGGTAATTAAAGGACTTACACAGCTATTACGTCTAGGATAACTGGCTTTGAAGGGACTTGAGTGAGATTTTGGTTAGTAAAATTTGTGTAAGTCAAAAACACTGTAAAACAAATTTATTCTCATGTTATTGGGGCTGAGGAAAGAATGATTAAATAAGAAGCTATTGTGTGGTTTACAGGTAGACGTGCACCTCTTGGTTTTCAGTCTAAGAATCATCCTCTGTTCCATGGTCACAGATGTAGAGGGCTAAATTCAGAGGTGAAACAGATGTTGGTGTAAGATGTACAGATAATTCTGTGTGAGACAGCACATAACAGATGTCTTGCTTTGCTGCTCTGCTTTTTACTCATTGCTTTGTGCTGGTAAACACTTTACTTTGGTCTGGAAATTATGTCAACCTCTACCTCCTTCATGCTGCAAGCACTTTTCCTGGTGCTCATGGGGATGGCTCATAGCATCCTTTGTTTCATCTTTTTGCACTCACTTGCCATTCTTTCTTTTCCTCTGTGCTTTTGCAGTGGTCTAAGCACACATCAAAAATGTCCATGTGGCTGCATGTGTGCAGGCAGAAGGCTCACTGTTCCAATGAACACACCAGAGATATACATGTACCCTTTTTTATTTCATAGTGGAAATTATAATCATAACTCATATTTTCCATATGCTATACTGAGTGTTTACATGCCTATTTGGTAAGCCAATATTTGCAAAGGAAACCTGACTTTCCTTCAAGTTATCAAAATACATATTCATGTCAAATTCCTCAGGTCCTAGCTGCAGTTTTCTTTCAGAAAAGAGGCCTCCAGCCCTTTAGTACTCTCTTATGCCCTGATACAATAGTGAATTATTTAATAACATCTCAACGACTTCTTTGGAAAAACTAACTGATTAATAAAGGAATCAAGTTGTTTTTCTACTTGGAAGAAAAAAACATATGTTTGTATGCCTATAAATCCGCTTTTGCTTAAAAACTGTGCCTGAAATCTAAGCTACATTGTAAAAGTAGTGCTATGCCAAAAAATTTCAGAAGTAGCTGTGCATTTTACTGGGTGTTGTAGCAACAGTTAGAGAGGGATGAAGGTTGCGTAAGGGACTGCTGATATGTGGGCCTTGGGAATCCAGCATGTTCTGTGCCTTCAGGGCGTCTCTTTTTAAGTCAGGCAGCCACCAGAAGGGAAACTATGAGGAATAACTTGAGCAAAGCAACTGCCGCTTCATTAGCTCGCACATGACTAGTGCTGTACAACTGCCTGCATGATTCTGAGCGCAAACTGACCAAACCCGTTGCCGACTGAATTAGTTATTGGAGGCTAGTCAGTATGTGTGACTTGTCAGTTTGTAACCTGACTGCTGCTGCAGGAAGGAAAAAGCTTGTGATGACTTTCAAATACTCATTTAGCTTGCCAGATTCAAGGGACTGTTTATTCCTTACTGTGTTGTGCCCAGTTGTGAGAAGAGCTGTAACAGCCTGCAGTGTCTGCTACCCCTTATGTGCAGTACTGCTACTTGAGGCAGTTATTGATTTTCTGGTCTCTCTCGTACCATCAAATAACTTAGAGTAAGTAAAAAAGGAAAATGTGCACTTTGAGATAAAGCTTAATAATTTCTTAGTCTGTTTTTAATAGGGCAAATCCTGGGAAATCAGTGGACTGTATTGTGAAAGGGCATTGGCATTTGGGGCTCCCAATGAGAATTGATATTTCATATTAAATGTGATTCTGAGAGGAGCTCACACCATAAATTGTCACTGACTAATACAAATGTCAATGTGAATTGTGGCGTTCTCTGTAAAACTCAGCTTTTCTCTGGACCTGTCCCAGGAACAGTTTTTCCCAATCAAGTCTTGAGCAAAACCTGAATTAGAAATTCTGAATCAAAAGCTCATGAGTATATCTGCTTCCCTTCTATTATGATTCAAGCTTAAAGAATATTCAGTGCTTTCAGGATACGGTCTTACAATGACTAATGACTAACTCAAGGCAGTCAGTACTTTCCAGCACATGTCCCTTTGTGTGCATTTTTTTAAAAGAAAAAAGTACAAATGAAGTACAAGAGTACTTAACCTGGTACAATCACCATAATAGCTGGGAACTATTTGGTAAAACATATCCTTAATCATTGGAATAGCACATATAGGATCTTGATATTTCTTAAAAGAGCAAAGTAATAGAAGTGTTAGAACTTATGAAATGATGTGATAGCAATGAGTCTACTTTCTTTTCCTGTCTGCAATGATTTTGGATTTCAGTGCTGTAATGCAAGTCTGAGCTAGTATTAAAAGCAAGATTTAAGTATCGATACTCATCCATTATTTCAAGTCTGATTGTCAGCGTATGCTGTTTTCTATTACTCAGTCTGCCAAAAGTATTCTTGTCGGAAGATCATTGATAGAAGACCAGGAAATGTAAATCTGGAAGATGGCCAAGAAAAACAAGACTATCAAGGGTAAAGAGATTTTGGATTTGGGGTTTTTTTTGCATTACTGATTGATCTGGTATAAGTGCAAGATGTTGAAGAAATTAATTTCTCAACAGATTCTAACACTCTTATTTGTTCCTCAGGAAAAAAGAAGCTTCTCTCTTAGAACCAACATGATGATCCTGATTTGACTGACCCTTGTTTACTCAAACACATAAGGAAATTATTATTTACTAATCAAAAGTGGCAAAGGGGGGGCTCAACTTTAAACTCATTAAAATGTGTTTCTATAGAGGAATCCAAACTCTTGTATCCTGAGTTTTCCTCTTTCTATATATTTTATTTTCTGTTTCAATCACACGTTTTTTGTTGAAGCATTGGAGCTGATGGTCTTAGAAAAGGTGGCACTCCTTAATACATCAAGATTGTTGATTGGAACAACATGATGGACATCTGAAGCTATAAATATGAGAAACATAGTGTCTTCATAGCAGATACCTAAAGGGCAAGGAGCTAAGGCTGGTTTTGGGCATAAAGTTTAAACCTTACTGCCATAATATGGAGCACTGTCATGGTAGGGTATTCTTAAATGTGCTCTGTTGAATCCAGGGCCTGTTCTTCTTTACTTTGTCTGTCATATCAAAGCACCTCTAAAGAAGGTCTCTACTGAAATGGCTGTATGACACTATTGGTGAAGGCTGCACACAGAGAAAATAAAGTTATTGAGTTAAAAATTGTAAAAATATCTCCTTGTCAGATAATGTAAAAGGCTAGCTGAAGTAACAGCTGAAAAAATTAGCTCAAGATCCGCTCCCTGATGAAGGTCTTTGTACCAGCTGAGGAGTGGCAAAGCAATGCAGATGGAGGAGTGGGTTAAAGAGAGATTTTCTGTCATAAATGTAAAGTAAGCAATGCCTCCTTCTACATCAGCATTGTATAGTTTTATTGAAGCTGAATCACTGATGTTTTCTCCTGGAGAAGAAAAGAATTACCTGGCCATAGATAAGACCTTTGACTGCAATCACAGTAAGTACTTGTGGTTTCTGCCCCTGGGGCTATAACCAGCTGCATCTGTTATTTGAGGATGACACTGCAAGAGCACTTATGCAGTTGCCCTCAATGTTGTGCTCAATCTAATGACCACTCACATGGGGGGACATTACAAGCTCCCCCTATGCCTCCACATTTAAAAAATGGGCAGAAAACGTTCATTTTATGTTTGCTGTTATGTTTAATGATTTGTGAAATCAACAGCCACAAAAATCACCCCTTTTTGCCAGGTATCAAGTTGAGATTATTTCTTTTTATATCCATTGCTTGCCCTTTTATCTGCTCCATTTGAGACTTTTCATAAATGCACTTGGGTCTAATACGCTAAAACTCTTAAAGACAATTGCTTTATCCAGTGCTTAAGGCAGAGCTGGAGAGCTGGTTTTGATCTACAAATACTATAAAGTGACTAAATGAAGACTTAGCAGGGAATGGGAGGAAGCTTTACTAAGCTCATGTTGGCAGCCATTTAGCTTTAGGTTAATACATATTAGAGGGAGGGTCTGCAATCTCATGCTATTAGTCAGCTGAGTCCTATTTTTCATGTAAATAGGCACTAGTAAAGCTCAGATCTGGTCAAACTGGTCCAAACTCTTCCTCAAGATTTTGGTGTATTGAGACCTGTGGTATTGATTTATTCTAAAGTAAACATAATCTTTAGTCACAGAAGCTCATTGCATGAGTTTAGATGACAATATCCTGACCTAGCCTAAAGTTAACATGTAAAAGGTATTTTCTGTGGGTTTTTTTTAGTAATATTAAGGTATTATATATACTTCTATGCATAGCTTTCGGGTAGGTAAGATTTGAAATCCCATTTGAGCAATGGATCAATGCAGGAAGATTAAATGTTTTGCCCAGGGTTAAACAGTCAGCCAGTGGCAGAACTAGAAATAACGTTTAGGTCTCATCATACAGAGCCCTATTCGCTCCATAGGAAACTGCCATTCCTACTGTTTAGCCGGGATATTCAAAAGGTCCTGTGGGCTGCTTTGTGAGCTGTGTTAAACTATTACTGGCTCAAAGGTGCTATTGTGTCAGTGGAATTGCTCAGGAAATTCTGCGTGTAAATCCGGAGTCAATTTTGTGTTTGACTAGTCTGAAAATTACTGACTCAAATCTGTTTTAGAGTCCAAATGAAGCAACAGCTGTCCATTGCTTGTATCTCTCCTGAAGCTGCTGGGTTTTTAACACTGCTTTCTATAGAAACTTAACTGAATATAACCATTAAAATCCCCTTCTTCCACTAACTTAACTTTCTCATTAAAGCACAGGCTAAATAAAATTTTGCCTTCTCTGAAAGCATTACACAGAATTAAACATCAGCAGAAGTGAATGAAAAATCAGCTAAGTGATTCCTGAGAGATGCACCACACATTCTTAGTGAATTTCTGAGTAACAGTTAGCAAAGCTTAAGCTTTCTAGTAAATGCACTCTTTTTCTTTGCTTTTGAGTGTTTTTTTCATGTCGTTACTTCTCAAGGGTGCTTTGTCCTCATGTCTCTCTAGCAAATTGGAAAAGTCTCATGGATTTCAAACCTGATTTGCAATGGATTTCAACAGAAGGGCACTGATTTACTTCTGTTGTCTTACTGCTCTGAAAAGAACTCTATGGCTACACGCACACTGGTGAGTGAAGTGAACCAGGAACAACATTTTGGCCCTGAGGGTAACTAGCTGGCACAGCTTGTATCCTTATACCTAAATTTGCTTCCCCCCCAAAGCAGGATGTCTATTTGAAAGCTGTCTTTGGCCTCTGCTGTTCCTGAGTACTCGTCTAGACGTGGTCTGGGAGCAGGAAAGCTGATATGAGCCACGTGGTAAGTGGGAACAAGCTGCAGCGCAGCCTGTGCTCTTGTCCTATGTAGTGAACTTTTGTAGCTATAGCGTATCTGTACGTAAACACGACAGATGTTCAGTTCACACTTTTCCAGCTGTCAGAAGACTTGTTGAACTGTGTTCTACTGGAGGAGTTATGAATACCATACTGGTCTTCCAGTTGAAGAGAATTATTCTCTCTAATGGATGGAAAAGACTTTTTGGAACATTTGATCCTTCTGTTGCTAATTCAGGATTGTTTTACAAAATGAGATATCAGGTGTTTTGGTCAGTCCTGTTTCAGCTGAGTCTTGGGACAGAACTTTGCTGATTCCTTCTGTCATCTGATTGGACTTGATATTTTATATTTAATTTGATTCCTGATACTTGTTTTTTTCTTTTCTCTAACTTTCTCTAACTGTTTTTTTCTTTTCTCTAACTACAGTTAGAATTTAGACCTCACCATATTTTCTTTGTCCTACCTTTGCAAATTTGATGAATTTCTACAGTTTGTCCTTCAAATGTTTGGATGCAATTAAATTTCATGTATAAATGAATCTATTATTTCACTCTGGTATTAACTGGTAGAATAAAAGGTTCATTAAAAATAACTGTCAAAGGTTTTAGCTTCTGAAAACTGTAACCTAAGATATAGCAACTAATTTTTCTTTATTCTTTTGCCTAACCATATGCTTTCTATTAATTATTAGTATCACAAATGTAATGTTAGTTATTAACACTACTAAGATCATGTTCGTGCTTTCTGCAAAGTGCTTTGTTCATTTGAACACACACATTATTAGAAAGTAAGTCTTAAAAGTAGCTCTTAGGTGCAGAGCACAGTTCAGGGATATTTATTTCAAAAGGAATACTACAGTTCTCCTCACAGTATGTAACTTGACCTTGTTCAAATTAATTTGTGAAAGATTTAAAGTAAACAGAAATCTCTTTCATTTTTTTTGCATATTTTTGTGCAAGTCATCTAATTAGTCCAGAGGAATGAAAAATGTATTTCAGATGGCAACAAACTTTTTTCCCCACTCTGAAAAGGGAATCTTTCCTTTAGCAGAAGGCTTACAATTCAGGACTAAAGAAAAATATTGTGTCCAAACTCCTGGCCATCAACTATAATAGGATTAGGCCAAAACTGGGATAGCTGGTGCTTGAGATCTGTCTTTTGAGGAGTTCATAGTCTTTCCTGCCATAACTGCAGTAACTGGGAGATAGAGATGGTCACTGGTCCTGGAGTGTCAGCCTCAAAAATTCCCTAAACCAAGTCAGGCATGATATATATTTGGTCTTAATACCCAAGGTACTAATGTGGCTTCAGCAGACATTTTACTAGGGTGGGCTGTCTAGTTGTCACTTCAATTACGTATCTTTCTGATATAATAAATGCTTTGATATGAAACGCATGAATTTGGAATAGATTAGGATAGTGAATTTTTTGGTTAATAGCTGTAAAATTCCTGAAAAAAAAAAAAAAATCACTGCCTCTTTTTCCAAATAGTGGAAATAGGTAAAATAGCCGTTGGAAATACGGAGCAGAGAGCTTCGACATGTTAATAATCCTGTTGACTTCAGTGGGAGTATTGAACACTACTGAACACTCTTGGAATGGGAAATGTTTAGAAAATATAATAACAAGTGCTACTGGTAATGAGGCTATTTAGTCACATCACACCGTCTATCGGGCATCAGTGGCAGGGTTCGGTAGCCGGGTGCCCTGTGTGGGAGGAGGCCATGAACCGCCCTGTGCTGGCCACAGCTGGTTCCAGGTTCTTTAAGTCCACAGGGCTGGCACCAGTTGCTGATTGTGATATTGTTTGTATTATGTTCAACTTCTAGCCAATATCAACACTTCTTATTTTATGTCACTTGCTGTTGTATTTCATTCTAGAGCTGTCTCTTGAACATTAGACCACTCGCCTGTGGCAGGACCATACTTCAGGGCCGCAGCATGGACTACAGTTTCATACAGGAATATCTGCAGGTACTGCAGAGGCTGTCGGAAGAGGTTTGTATCTCAGAGGTGACAACCCTCCTGGGCATTACATTGTCCAGCTGAGCTCCTTGTGTTTGGTATCTTGCTCAACGAAGCATCATTGGCTTCAGAGCAGTGCCACAGCCTTGTCCTTTTTCTGCGCTCTCCCCACCGCCGTGGGTACATCTGGTCAGTGGGTCACGTTGCCCTGCTAAGCCCACTGGCCGGGAGAGATGGCTGTGGAGGAGAAAAAAGATTGTTTTCACATTCATATGGGAGACAGTGGTGTCACATGCATATGGAAGGAATCTCCATCCAAGCTGGAGCGTAAGAGGGAATGGATTTTATTATCATGTTCGTTGCATGAGACTTGGAAGTGTGAATCCAGATGAATGTTAGACAGACAAATGAGAGAATAAAGTACGTGAGAACTGTGAGTTTACAAGAATGTGACTACACAGGTTTGGTTTTTTTGGAAGACAGCACTTTTAATGACGAATGTGATGCTATTTGGAAAAAAAAATCCCAGGAAAGTGCCAATAATTTTTTCTGTAATTTATTTATACGCTCTATCCTTCTTGTCTTCCTTTTCCCACTATTCAGTAAAAGGGAAATGTTATGGAAAAGAGGATAAATTTCTTTCATGATATTGTTATAGAAGATGTTCTTCATCAACTCTTTTTGATAGAAATGTTTTTGCTCAGACTTATTACATGTTCAATTATCACAGACAGAATAGTTGGAACTTTATTTGTGTACAGTTACCAAGGTTTCAGAAAATAATGGAAAATCCCCAAGAAGGCTCCAATTTATCCTTACTTGACTATTTTTTATTGGCTGTGGGGACTCTTTTGTACGAATGCTGCCTCTGTACCATACTCTCAAGATCGGGTTTCCTCAACGAAAGAGAGAGGGGAGCTCTGTATAGCGGCAGTTTTCCTGGTGTATTTGCAGAGGTAGTCTGGGAGGGAGCATGGCATTCTGCTCAGCAGGGATGTAGGAGGTGTTTATAATCAAAAGCAATGCTTTCAGATTCTAATGGCAGAGAAAAATATTTAGGGAAGAGAAATTCAAAAGGCAGCTCTTCCAAAGATTGTGTCTCAGTTTTGAGGCTGTGCAGTGTATGACCAAACGTGTTAGTGTCTAGGGGAGAATGGGGAAAGAAAAGAAAGTGGCCAGTGTAAATAGGTTTGAGTATTAAAACTCTACAAAGTAGATCCCCCTTGTCTGGGTGTCCTACAGACTTGAGATGGGGACGGTTCATTGACGTAGGTCTTGGAAGACAGGCCTTGAAATCTGCCTATTACGACTTATCCAGTGACTCCCCAAGTCATTTATGCTCGGCCTTCAAGGAAGATAAATAGATGCTACCTAATTCCCTCTTAAATCTGTGGGAATTAGGCACCATTGCCTTTAAAAATCTGTCCATTAACCTCTGTGGACAGACACACTGTCTGTGGGAGCTAAAATCTGACTCTCTCCTTTACTTTGCTCAGAGTCTAAGCAGCTGCAGGATTCTTGTGGCTTAATCTGATTATTTAAGAGAGCAACCACAAATCAACTTTTCTATATGCACTCATGCCCTTTAGGCAGGCGGCACCAGGTCCCTTCTAACAATTTTCTGAGGATGACACAGTATTGCTGCGAAGGCAGGTGGAACACATGGCAGTGGCAAGGCCCAGCAGACTGTTTTCAACTGGACCACATCAGAGTGAGATTAGAGACTAGAAAAACTGGCTTGAGACCCTTGAGACCTCTACTCAGTGTACACTATAGATGTATTTGGTTTCCCATCTGTACGATGGAGGTGGTGGTCCTTCCCTAGAGCACAAGGAGTTGAAGAGAAATACATTAAATTCAGAGCTGCTCAGATAGAACAGTAATAGGGCTATAAAAGAAGGAGAAATGGCTTTCTGGTACTACACAGTTATTGTATTATGCTGTTCAGGGCAAGGGTTGTCTCTGAAAAATACCTGGCATATTTTGAGCAGCATAAATAGTACATAATAAAAATAATTAAAGCTGAAGGATATAGAAGGTGGCAGCGGGGCAGAACAAAGAGATGGTGGAGAATGAAGGGAGCATGCTTACAGTCAGCTTTGATATATTGCAATTTAAGTACAGTACATTTCCCTGGGCTTTCCTTTACTTTAAAAGACAGGTTTTTCTCCAACTGCTTTATGCAGAAACTGAAATGTACTCAGCAAATGAATACCTCCTCTTACTCTTCCAAGCCAAAAAGAAAAGTTTCTAACATATGTATGGGTACAGAGAAAATGGAAATTACAGTGTTGAACTCACAAGGGTATTATGAAGAGAAATTCATCCATTTATTTGAGTGAGAAAGTATCACAGCAAAGCATAAATAAATGAGGTAAGGCTGAGGTCTTCTGTCTGTTACCATTTCTTATACAGTTTGTAAAAAGTAACATCTCAAACCTTTAAGAACTAGGAACATTAAAATTGAACATCTCTGAAAAATTTTCCTGAAGATCATGGACTTACTATATCTGAAGAACAAATTGACATTTACGGTCTTAATCAGGTTTGCACACAAGCACTGAAGCAAACAGCAGTGTAAAACTGTAGGACTGATTGTTCAGGTCTCCAGCCTTCTATACAAGTCCAGGAAACGCGCTGCTGCGTTAAGGGTCTTGGAGTGCCAGCACACATTCACAGGGAGACAGAAAGGGAAAACTCGACTGTCAATTTTATTGCAGGGGAGAAATAATAACTTTATGCAATAAAAAATCAGAATCCAAATCTGTAATTAATGTGTTACAGAGACACCAAAAAATTACCTGATTTTAGTAGCCTCAGCAGGATTTGTTTTTTTAGTACCCATATTAAATGAAATCCAACTTGCACGAAAAAATAAAATGTTCACATAGAAACACTTACATTTTTTCTATTGTTTTTGCTAGTTATGACTTACATGTACAATACCTGTGCAACATATACAGAAAGAATATATTTCAGTTTATATGCATATAAATAAAAGTTTTCGCTGTTGTGGCTCAGGGCCAGACAGTATGGGTTTTAGTGTGCACATAAGGACTAAGTGCTCATATTGCTAGGTATTCCTGAGACATGTTGAATTGCATCCTCTCCTCTTATGGACAGTGTGGATCAGGGAGTGCACTGAGGTACTGAGTTAAGGTTGTATAGGGAACACTTTGGGCAATAAATAAAAGTACCACCCATTTAATGTGGTAGTCATGTAATGGTTAACTCACAGTGTGTTTTCAGGGTACCTTTTTGTTTTGATGCTGCCTATGAAAAAACTCTTTTTTAATGCAACTGGAAAAATGCTTAGGTCCCAGATGACAAAATACTGAGTTATATAAACTTAACTTTGATGTAAATGAGCTAATTTGATTTTTGTCTTTGTTGTTTCTTTTTGTAAAGCAGATATTTTGAGATGGAAGTGTCTTGTGACACAGACTGAAGTGTGCTTTTAACAAAACATCATTCCAAAACAAATACTCTTCCCTGGGGCTACTTCCTGATCAAGTAGCTTAAAAATGACTTAATATTTTTCATGTTGAATACTTATTCATTGGTAAGATTGGGAGAAAAACATAAAATCATGGAAATGGCAGTATTTTAATGAAAAAGTTTTTATTCTGAATGTAACAGAAGAGTTTGTCATCATTACCATCAATGAAGCAGAAACATTAATGTGCTTTCTTCTAGAAATTAATTTCACATACAGCATAACCATTTAGAATATGCACTTTTAGAAAGCACATACTTATCAATTTCCCCAGAAATTTTGCAGCATTCCAAGAACCAATCTGGGTATTTTAAAATTCCCTACTGATGACGCATTTTCTTCCATCTGGCTGCTGCATCTTATTGCAAAAACCTTCCTGGTTTTACATAATTTCTTCCTTCTGATGATGGTAACTTAAGAAATAAGTTGTTATTTTCATACTCCAAAGCTGTCATCCTGCTCTGTAACATGTGGGTCTTGCTGGTTACTGCTTAAGTGTTAGTGTGATGAGTGCTAATAGACACATTTAGTTGTTTGCTGTGAATGGCAGCAAAGGGAGCAGTTGACTGGGTCAGACTGGTGGTGGTATGTAGCTATACATCACAGGTTTACCACACCAGTGCCTACAAAGTGTTGCCATTGCCCTTTCATATATTTTTAGAGGTGACCAAGGGGTTAGAACAATAAACCCTTACCACCAGAGACAAGATAAACTAGTTACTTAAATCACAAATGCGCTCTCTCCCCCGCCCCGATCTCTTCATTCCCTGTGGCCATGTCATATTACACACCAGCACAGCAATTAGCAAGCTATCTTCAGAGTGAGAATAACAGAAGTGAGAGGGGAATGGACAGGTGGTGTGTGAAAGCATGTGTGCTCAAGCCATTCATTTTCTTGAGTGCAATATTAATTTGTAAACGTTAAATAAAAGCCCAATCCTGCAGTATTCCTACAGACTGCTGGTACTGTGAAATGCTGAGCAGCATTTAAAAGAACTCCCTGCCATCGGAGGTTCCGAATGTTGCATGTCTTTATCCCTCACAGGGTCTTTAACTTACCCTGCTCTGTCACAGACAGCTTAAGATGAAAGCGTTGGTCCTCTATTCCCAGCCTCCCTGTGTTGGCTTTACCTTCATCCAGCTGCAGGGGATGGAAAGAACTTTCTTTTGCTGGGTTACATTTTGACTGGATCAGATCCTCCAACCAACTGACTTCTTGATTAATTTTGACGGGATGGAGCATTTGGCAAGGTGTTCCTACGATCAGTGAGGAAAGCAGTGCTGCTCGATTTAGTGTGGTTTAAGCTGGACCGTATCTGTGAATGCACAACCCCAGAGCTGATGGAAGGCATGTTGTTGTGGTTTAACTAAGCCCCACACAGCCACTCGCTCACTCCCCTCTGGAGAGAATTGGGAGTGTGAAAGTGAGAAAACTCATGGTTTGAGATAAAGACAGTTTAACAGGTAAAGCAAAATCCGTGCACGCAAGCAAAGCAAAACAAGGAATCCATACACCACTCTCCATGGGCAGGCAGGTGTTCAGCCATCTCCAGGGAAGCAGGGCTCCGTCACGCGTAATGGTTACTTGGGAAGACAAAATGCCATAACTCGGAATATCCCCCCCTTCTTTCTTCTTCCCCCCAGCTTTATAAACTGAGCATGACATCATACGGTATGGAATGACCCTTTGGCCCACCCGGGTCAGCTGTCCCAGCTGTGTCCCTTTCCAACTTCTTTTGCACCCCAGCCTACTTGCTGGTGGGGTGGTGTGAGGAGCAGAAAAGGCCTTGACTCTGTGTAAGCACTGCCCAGCAATAATGAAAATATCCCCATATATTATCAACATTGTTTTCAGCACAAATCCAAAACACGGCCCCATACTAGCTGCTATGGAAATAATTAATTTGACTGTCTCAGTCAAAACCAGCACACATACAATCACAGTTCTCTTGTGGTTGTAGCCAGCAGTTAAATAATCTTGTAATGGTAGAAATATATACAGTTTAGAATGTAAAAGAGCAGTGTAAAAACTCCACACAAAGCAAGGCTGATATTCAAGAGGCAAATTTTGTTTGTATTTTGTTATGGCTCTTTAAAAACAAGCAAGAAAATAAATTTTCGTCTTTCACCTTGTTTCCTGAACAGTGAAAAACAGGTCTTGTTTAAAAGCTCAGGTGGGATACCGGGGTAGTAACTCCACCTCACCAAACCAGCTCTAAGAACAGACCTTTAGCTTCTTTCAGACTTACCTTCAAAGGTGCTCAACAGGCAAACACGTAAAACAGAACAACCTGTTGTCTGGAGCACAAGTCTTATGAGGAGCGGCTGAGGGAACTGGGGTTGTTCAGCCTGGAGAAGAGGAGGCTGAGGGGAGACCTTATCGCTCTCTACAACTACCTGAAAGGGGGTTGTGGTGAGGTGGGTGTTGGTCTCTTCTCCCAAGTAACCAGCGATAGGACGAGAGGAAATGGCCTCAAGTTGCGCCAGCGGAGGTTTAGATTGGATATTAGGAAAAATTTCTTCACTGAGAGGGTGGTCAGGCATTGGAACAGGCTGCCCAGGGAGGTGGTGGAGTCGCCATCTCTGGAAGTGTTCAAAAAACGTGTGGATGTGGCGCTTCAGAACATGGTTTAGGGATCATGGTGGCACTGCATTAATGGTTGACTTGATGATCTTGAAGGTCCTTTCCAACCTTAGTGATTCTGTGATTCTGTGTGATTCTGTGAACCTGCTAGTTTTTGAAAGCTGGTTCTGCTCAGGGGTGAAAACCAGGACAGAGCAGCCCCAAGAACTCAGGTTATATGAACTCACAGTATAAACATGAGACCAGATAAACCCTCCAGCATTATCTTATCTCCTTGAGAGCAGTGTGATTGCTTTCCAGGGCACAGTCCATGTGGTCCCAAGCATCCGTATAATAGCTAATTGGATGAAAGATGTATTCTTTTCCTCCACAGTATTCTGAGCATGATTGGCTTTGTTGTAAACCAAATACAGGGTAAAATACACAGTGCAGTTAACTCTTACATGCCCTGCCACCTTTCATGAACAGTGTTTTACTACTGATATATTTTTTAAAATTTCACAAACCTCCTACCAGGTAAAAGACTGTACAAAAGGAGGGTTGTAATAAAGACCCATGATAGATTTTAGAGGGTTATGGTGCAGGTTTTATGAGCAGGTGATTTATATGACTTTCTCACACTTGAGGTAGTAATCATGCTTGCCAATAAATTTCTCACCCAAGGAGCATTTTTCACTTTAATTTTCATTTAAACACAATTGTTATCATAAATGGCAAAAAAATAAAAAGAGAGAGACTTATCAGGATAATGTAATCTAACATAAAATGCAAGCCTCCCCCATGAGAAAATTTCTGATCAGTTGACACACAAAGTCACTTTATCATTTGACAATGTTGACAGATATAAAAAGTTAGTCTTTCTCTAAATGTCAAGAGCCAAAATGTCTTCGTTATTGCTAGTGTTTCTAAGAATTCCAAGGGAATTATTAACACAAGATAAATATTTCTTCTTCATGCCTGTCTTTTATAAGGATTTGTCTGTCAGGAAATGGAAAAAAAATGAAGAGAAAATTTGGCAGCCCTACATTTCTTGTCAGGATCCCATTTATATAACTATTCTGCCAGCATAATCTCAATCGTGAAAATTGTTTAAATCTAATTTAAGGGGTTGTGTGTGGGGGGTATTACATTTATTTGTGTCTGATATTGACATGTGCAACCATACAAAGAATGGAGAAGAAGCATCAGACAAGTCAAGTTTGAACTAGTAGCACAAGGCAGAGCATCTTTTAAACCTGAGACCCTCACATTAGTTGTTATAGAACTGTCTTTGGATTTCAGACAGGCCTTCAAGTGTGACATTGGAGAATTGTTGGAGTTGAATCATTCAGAAGGGAGGAAGAACATTTTGGGGAGCTTAAGGATAGTGTGCTATTATCTGAGAACACTATAAGGGAAAATTGTTACTTTATAACTTGCTTTGAAATAGAATTACCTTTTTAATGAAAGGTGCATTGTGGCAGATTTGTAAAAACTGCATCTGAAGCTGTTTCCCTCAGAATAAAATTTCAAAGCCTACAAATCTTAAGCTTCAAGGCGTACGGTCAGGTGGGATTTCACTTCCATGTAGGTGCTGCATGTATTGGTGTGTCACGGGAAGCTTTGTTGCCTAAGGAACCACTGCAACTGACAGATGATCCGAGGTCCAAATTACCAACCTAATTACCTGTGCACCATCTCCTCCACAGAGACCACCCAGCTGGGAGAGAGTGAAATGCATGTCTGTAACTCTGGCAGCTCTGTCCCAGTTTAGTATAAATTCCCCATGTCTTGGGGCTAGAGGTCTAGAGCTTAGGACTGCAAACATCCCCCAGCCATCTACTTCCATCAATTCTTTTATCCCTTCCTGCCCACCCACTTGAAGCTGCTTGAGATTCTTCCTTGTATTCCTTATAGAGAAATAATTTCTACCTTTCTATCTCTTCAAATACTCTTCAGATACCAGAATTCAGATAATGATGTTAGAAAGTGACATACAGCTTTTAGTCGGTTTTAACATTAGTACTTTAGCCATGAAAACTTTACTGAACTTTTATTTATGTTGTTCTGTTCCCTCCCCTTCCTTTTTCTAGCAAAATTAATGGGTAATGGGAAGACATTTGAAAATAGAACTTCCCAGAACAGAAAATGAAAACATTTCAGTATTGACATGTTACAATGAAAAGCATTTTAAATAAACATGAAGTATCTTATTGAACTGGCAGGTGAAAATAATTTTTTGTTTTTGAATTTTCAGAGGTGAAACATTGCCAAAATAAGTGTTTGGGAAGTTCAAATTTAGCTAATCAAAACCTTTTGTCAGCATTTTTTTTCTGAAGAAAAGAAAAATTCTAATAACTATTGCTCATTTTACTTGTAAAATCATTGCTGCTCTACTTGCCAGCTCTGTAAGGAGCTCAAAGTCAGCCTAGGATGCTTGTGTGTTACCAACAGCAATGAAGCTGCCGGAACTACAAGGGAATCCACCTCACCCGTCTGTATCTCTGTGGTTTTTAAGTGCTCACTGGAATTAAATCTAATTTTAATTAGACAGGCCTGTTTCTACCCCAGCATGTTTTGAGATATGCCACTGAGAATGCAGTAGAATGTCTCCCTGGGAGTCTATGGGAGCTCTCAGGGGATGGAGAGGGGTGGGTGGGCAGTAAGGAGGTCCCAAACCTTGGACAGATCTAACAGATATTTTAGCAAGTTCCGGAGGGAATGATATTTTTCTGTTTGTTTATTTTTGAGAGGAGTCGGTACCAGGTTTTAGAGCAAGGTGGGAATTAGTTACTTAATTTATTACTTTGGTAGTTCATTGACTTCATGTTGTACACCCATACTAAATTGTAAAGTTGTGTTATTTGATATGTGGTCTTAAATATGTTTGTATACATCGGTTAAATTTGCAGTTTTGCTCCAGATTACAAAAAAGACACATGGAAATTGGAGCCTGATATTCTACAATATAACAGAATAAAAATAACCTCAGTTATCCCAGTATATATATATATTTTTTTTTTTTTTCCTACAGTTTCCTACCCTTTTTGATTGTATTACACCTAATTTTCCCTGCTGTAAATGGGCAGTGCTTCACTATGGGGAGATAACAATGAGAAGAAAACACCTTCACTTTGAGGAATGTTTTCATAATTTGGTTTGCTTTTTTTTGAAACTGAAAAAAAACCTCAAAAAAAAGCTTTTATTTCAACAGTATTTTTTTCCCCATAACATTTTAGGATATTTACACCAAATGTCATTACACACTGTAATTATGTAATTGCAAATCTTAATTACACATTCTCATTATTTCATCATGCATGCTACAACAATTAAGTAATTAGTCCTAATAGTATAAATTAGATCTAATTGTATAAATACATGACAATAGCATAAAAATGGCCTGAAATAATGGGGAAGACTTTAATTAAAATGCAGCGAATGCTTTATGTGCCACAAACCTGTGCAATCAGAGGAACATGCCGCGCTGGACTGATCCGGGGCTGTGGTTATTAGGATTGTTTGGGGACACCTAGTTTTCTTAAACTGAGAGTGCTGAGTGATCACAGAAGCTCTCGGTGATCATCTTCAGACATTGGATTGCGAGTTGTTTGCAACTTTGGGCCTGATACTGGAATTCCACAGGGATTAAATTTTGGTGCACTGGCACATGTGTGTTAAGTATGTATGTAGGTTTTTACCATGTTGGTCTTCTAGGCTGTGTAGTCCCTACGCATTTATTTATTTAATCTATGCCTCACTTCCTCCAGACTTCGGTTTCCTGTTGGTGGCAGGAACTGTGGGCTATCGCTACCTCAAACCACGAAACTCAGCAGTACAGTCTTAAACACAGCTGTGACTGCCCAGTCTGCAGAACTAGTAGCTAGCCTGCTCCAGGGCACAGCGTTAACTCGTACGAAATAGTGTATGCCCAGGTAACGCTTGGGTACGCGTCAGGGGACAGTGCAGGTCAGAGGCTATATCCAAAGGCAGTATGAATGAAGCTACCCTGTTCTGAGTGCATGAACAGATGATTTTGTCATATGGACACAAGCTGTTCAGTCCCACTCACCGAAGATGACCAGGAATGGATCCAACTTGCCCTGCTTAAGTTTTTAGCATAGCTGTAGACAAGGAGTTGACCTTATGAGCTAGTCCCAGTCTTTTAGCTAAGAACATGTTTTAAAATCCAGTACTCTTGAGTTGGGACCCATTTTGTGATGGGACTGTTCATGGCCATCACATTATGCCTCCATAACTGCAGCCTGTTAGTGAAGCCTCAATACTCTGGCCATACAGAGACTGGGAAGTGCAAATATAATCTGAAATGTACAACCTGTTGGACATTTTGTTTCTTTTATTGATTATTCTTGACAAAAAGTAAAAGCTTCTCTGCTACAACTACATGTCTGAGGTCTTGACAGAGAGTGCCACACCTCACAAAAGTCTGATTGCCCTGTGTAACAGAGGCTGTACCCTGGCTGTGGCCTCGGTCAAGAGAGGGAAGTGCATATGGGCAAGCAACAGCCGTGCAAGCAACTGATTGAGCCATTTTAACTTTTTGACCATTCTTTTTTTGTTTTCAGAAGACTACTTTACCGAATTAAACTAATTTTTCTCACAAAATAAAGCAATTTCTGCAGCAAAATTATCTGGTTGAAAAACCCACAGAGTTTGCACGGAAGATACTTATCCTGCTCTACTCAAATAACTTTATTTCATAAAGGTAATTTTTAAAAAATATTAATTGATGCATTGTTAACATACTGAGAATTCTCTTGCAAAGGCTTCTCAACCTTCAAAGCTTTCTTTCAGAAGCCAGCCAGCTAAAGGACATGTAGCAATAGCTTTAGGAAAAAAAAACCAAAACCACCAACCAACCTAATTTTAATTGCATCTTCCATTGAAGATTGAGAAAAATTATCTCTCTAATTTCTCAGGGGACTATATACCTGCCCTTTGTAGCACAGTGGCGAACATGTTATTTCTGATAAAGCTATAATTTATTTTACTTCCTTTATTTACAACGGAAACTTTACACTGGCTAAGAAATTAAGAAATAGTTTTCTTTTTTTTTCCCCCATAGTAAATACTTTCATTTTTCATTATAGGGGTTCCCTAGGAAATCTGAAAATAACCTAGTCTTTCACTTTTTTACCTAACCATGTATCTCATATTGTTAAAAAAAAAAAATGGAGAAGAAATGCATTTATTTTTACTTTGTTATAATCATACCTGTTACAATATTTGCTCCCATTCTTCCTTTAGTGCACTCGCAAGAATGAAAATGATGAGGTTTTATTTTGCTTCCCATTCCCCTGTCTGGAATGAAAAGTATGCCAAATATATCTCAGCTGTAAGTCCATTGGAAGTAATGGAGTTGCAAAGGGTTTGAATGTTACCCATTGTGTGTA
>NW_010531061.1:0-3469 GCF_000687285.1 Phaethon lepturus | reverse complement strand
CAGCAGGACAGGAGTAGAGGTTCTCCATGCCTTTATTTAGAGCTGCAGATTCCATTAAATTTAATTACTTCTCCCTGTGGCTGTAAATAGAAGGTGTCTCTTATTAAATTTAATTCCTTTTTCGGGCAGCTTGTGTGATAAAGGTGTGGCTACTAAATGAGGGTGTCTTAAATGGAAGGATATTAAAGCAAGGATATATAGGAAAATATTTCGGTTTTATGTTGAAACTGATAAACTGTACTGAAATAAAAATCACAACTATTATAAAATACACCAAAATTATTCAATTAAAAAAAGGATTTATCATCTAGATATAAGCTGCAAATGCAGGAAAGCCAAGCATACAAAAATAAACTAAAGGTGCACAATAAATAAAATTAATTATTGTGATTAAGAATGTTAAATTAGGCCTGGTTTGAATGTCTGGTTTTCTGATAGGTACAAAGGTAAGGAAATTATTTAAAAAAAGGTATATTTTTTCTCCTATAAACTTTCTTGACAAAATCACTTGAGGATAAATCTGTAAATGCCTGTGGGTTTGTTCTCTTGAGCTACTGCCATGGCATCATGCTCTGCAAAGCATGGAGTACATTTTCTATATTGATAGTGGTCTTTGTTTTCTACTATCCTTCTTATTGTCTTTCTTCCTCTATTGTATTTCTCATCCGTCCTGTGTTTGAAATTGACCCCTTCCCTAGTTGACATAACTCTTACTTGAGATGTTGTGAAGGTTTCAGAAAAGATTTCATTAGCCTCTTGAGAAAAAAAAAGTAATACCTTTAGAGCTGTGCTGTACTCACCTTTGTTACTCATAATCTTCCTGTTCATCCACTGCATATTTTTATCATTTTATTTTCTGCATGGCTACAAATATACATATTTATGAAGTACTCATCACCATGGTATCCAAGTGCACTTCAGTTTATTAAAAGGATTATATGACGTGATTGCTTGTAATAACAGGTGATTGGACACGATGACGCAGGTTCCTTATAGTCTCATGCTTCTATAAATTAAACTAATACCATAAAACATTCCCCTAAAAATAGCTACAATTTGGAGGGTCATTATATAACATTTAAAACAGCACCAGTTTTCTTGGGAAGTACATGGTGAAATGTTCAAGGACTCTGCCTTGCAGCTTCCAGTGGGCTCTCAGCTGTGATTAGGAAAGCTTAATCTCAAGCAGCAAAGCAAACCAAAGAAAGGCTGAGCTTTATCTTCTGCAGGACTGCTTGACACTCTGAATCCCAGATCACAGAATCACACAGAATCATTAAAGTTAGAAAAGACCTTTAAGATCATCAACTCCAACCGTTAACCCAACACCACCATGCCCACTAAACCATGTCCCGAAAGTGCCACGTCTACATGTTTTTTGAACACTTCCAGTCATGGTGACTCCACCACCTCCCTGGGCAGCCTGTTCCAATGCTTGACCACTCTCTCAGTAAAGAAATTTCTCCCAATACCCAACCTAAACCTTCCCTGGTGCAACTTGAGGCCATTTCCTCTCGTTCTATTGATGTTTTGTGCTGGCTGAGGTAGACCCAAATTGGGGAAGAATGAAGTGCTAAAGTATTTTTTCTGGACTATTTTGCCTGTCATGTTGGGATTTTAAAGCCTGGGCCTCTCCAAGGTGCCACTGTGGGCAGTCCTTCTTCCTGGAAGTATGCACTCAGGGGGAAAGTCTTGTAAAAGCAGAGTAATGACTAGTTAAATTCATTTTTTATTCAAAATGACTTGGACTACTTCTACAGGGCAGTAGCAGAAAAAAGGGAGAGGGCAGGGAGGGGGCTACGGGAAAGAGGCAGTGAGCATGATTATTCAAGGTAGAAGAGTGGAAGTTCATGCTGTGAGCTGGGCAGAAGGGGTCTGTCCTAATTCCTGTTGGTTGTTAGTCACATTAATGCAGCCTTACACTGAGGCTTTCTGAGTCCTGATGAGATGCTTATTAGCTGTGTGCCGTGATGATGTGGTTTGTGTGGGCACATCTGCCCAGCTCATAGCACTGGCAGAAGAGCCTCTGTCTGAACCTGTCCCTGTATGTAGGCTCCTGCAGAAGACAAGGTTGGTGTCAATAGCCAAAATTAGATGTCCAAAATGAGGACAGTAGAAACTAGTGCAGCATTCTATTTTAACATATATAAAGACCACAGAGTAATCACTTGCACTTCTCTGCACTTTAGGATATAAACATACAGTTCTATGTTTATATCTTAAAATAAAAAAAACAACCTGTTGCACATAGATTATGCTGCATATGACTACCTTTGTGTGTAGTATGCACTCTTCTACATGTGGCTTAGCTGAAGGCCTCTGAAATGGCTCTCACAAGGAAGGCTGATAAGCTATAGATATCTGTGAATTAATCTTTCTGATTTTTTTTGCATTTTTCAGTGTTTGAGGTGAAAAGTATTCATGTGTTTTCAAAGGTCAAAGGTTATGTTGTTAGCAAGTCATTCTGGAATGGTATTATAGAATAAACTTGCTTTGTTTTCCAGTGTATTCTTTCACATTTATGGACCAGACACCTAAGAAGTTTTAATTTGTAAGGGTTTTTGTTTGCCAAATAGCCAGTGACAGCAGAATTCTAGTTTTGCTGACCCAAACAGACTGTTATTGCACCAAACATAAAATGGTAAATCATTATAACCAGAGGAGGACTCTCTGTGTGTTGTTATATAAGGCTTATAGTGTTATATTCTTCATGTGTTTTTGAAAAAACATTGATAACTGGAGAGTCAAACAAAAATATAACAAGTAATGTAATTTTAATAATTATTCTTTTTTTTGCACTGTTTGTTAAAAGTTGCTGCCTCATTTCCAGCCTTGTGAAATTTAGGTTCATAACATGAGGCAGTAGGAACAGATTCTTATCGTGATATTTCAGCCAAACAGCTGTACACGTTGCATGCATCTCCTTGTACAGTACATCACAGCAGGGATTGTGCTGCATAAAGTATAGCAAATGCAAACATCCCTTTTCTGAGACTTCAGTTTTGTTAATTTTCAAATACAGCTCTGGTGGAACCTAAGAAAATTGAGGTACCCCCAGTCTCTGGCCATATTCCTTTAATGGTGTCAAATTTTTGAAGTGACATGAAAAATAAAGCCTTAAAGGGCTTCTCTGTGTTAGGAACACGATTTCAGTTTAGATACTATACCCAAAACAGTTTTAGATCCAGCCGGCTTAGGTATGGCAAGTAATTAAGCTGCCTTGGCCTGTGTTTGACAAGGAGACAATCTTCAATCTGCTGAAATTGAGAGAGTTCATTCCTGATGCAACTAGTCAAGAACACCATTTCTAGCCAAGTATGCTTTTATGGAAGACTTTTACCTCCACAGGTTCATGAATTGACTTTTAAATTCAGATGAATATTCTCCTACCAAGGCAAAAGAACTGGCTTGCTGTATTTCTGGGAGGATCCCAGATCCGGAAGGATCCCGGGAACTACAGGCCTGTCAG
>NW_010531060.1:168444-188628 GCF_000687285.1 Phaethon lepturus | reverse complement strand
GGGGAATTTAAATCTTTACGGTTTAAGAAAAAAAAAGGGGGGGAGAGAAAAGTGGTTGCAATTGGGTTGCTCCTTGGGCTGCAGGGAGTCTGGGAGGGAGAGGTCAGGGCTCTGAGTTTGGGGAGGAAGAGGGGGGATTGAGCTAGCAGGGCCTGATCCTGCAGGCTCTACCCTGTGCTGATGCAGCAGGGACCCCCATCTGCTGCCTGAGTAGCTGGCGGCCTGGGGACCCTCAGAGAGGGGGGAGCCAGTGCGCGCACCCACCCATCAGCTCCAAAGGTGAGCGCGGCAGGGAGATGGCTGGATGCGTGCCAGGGAGCCGCTCTCGCCCGCCCTGGTCCGGGAAGGAGCCTTTGTGTGTGCAGGGTGCCCAGCTCTCCCCTCCTGCCCCTCTGCCCTGGGCGAGGGGTGAGAACGCGGTGAGGCTTTGCCCAGTGCCAGGGTGTGCTCCCGACACCCCCAAACAGCAAGGGTTAATGCAGCCGGACAGTGAGCAGGAGGCAGGGCTGGGCTGCTTGTAAGAACTGTGTTAGATTCCTCTTTGGAAAAGTTTGCTGTTGCTTAGGGCATGCCAGAAAACAAGGGGAATTTTGCCATGTGAAGTCCAATTTGCACGTTTTAGCTCATTCTTCTTCTGCTTCTTGCCCTGTACAAAGTTGGGAGGGAAAAGGAAAAAAAAAAAAAAAAAGCGCTTTGCAATGCTCATCCTCTGCCCTGGACAGCTTGGGGTTTGTTGTCTTTTGTTCCACCGCTGCATTCCTAAGGGTTACAGCTCTCCAGGCCGTGGTCCTTCACACTTGCCTCCCTCCGCGCTCAGTCATTGCTAGGAGCGGGGAAGCTGGAAGCGTGGCGAAGGGAATCTCCGAAATTGCAGTGTGCGGCCCGTGGCCCGCCCAGGCAGCTGTGCAGCGGGATGTTACACCTGGAGCAGAAGGATGAGCTGAACCCAGCCGGGAGGAATGGCTCAGCAAAGGGGTGGGAATTCGGTCAGGAGCACAAGCACAGGGTTATTTACCAGGGGAGTGGGAAATTAAAAGGGATCAGACAATTCTGGGTGAGGTTTGTGTGCGATTCAAGTTAATCCCCCCTTCCATATTTGCACACACTCCTCCAAAGCCTCATATTCCCCAGGTTTCTTTTTAGATCAGTCATCTATGCAGCTGCATTGCATGGATTTTGCCACTAGAATGCACCCTTATCTATGGTAAGAGGAGGGATGGTTGCTTAAAAGCATTAACTCTTTCTTCTCCAAAATTTCCGTGCTTAAGGCTTTTTTGCACCTCTCAGGTGTTCCTTGTTTTATTGCCTTCCTGCCCCGTGTGGACTCTGTAGTAAAGATCAACTCCCTCCTGTTCTTCCCCCCTGCCCTTCAAAAAAGAAAGCCACATTTCTAAACTTTTGCTTTTTCTCCTTTTCTTTCTACCAACAGGTTTTCCTTTTGGAAAAAAAAAAGGAGCTTTTATTTAGAGCTACCTGAATCTCTGCTTAGAACACAGTTAACTGCCAAAAAATAGTGACCCTTAAGGCAAGAAAAGCCACCCCCTAGGATTTTATCTAGAAATGTTTTTAAATGGTTTCTCCAGGTGACACTTATGACTTTTACAGCATATTAATTGCATCCTGCCGCTGATTTTTATGAGAATCTGCCGCTGGTCTGGATGGGTGCTTTGCAGAAAATAGCACTGGGCAGAGAGCGAGCACAGTTCACCTGAAGATCTGGAAGCACTTTGCGAGAGGGCTTAGGGCAGGAGAGAATTTGCTTTCCTCGTTCTTTCTTCCACCCCTTAAGAAACTGCGTGCCCCGTATATTAATACCTGGTACAGAGGCAGCGAGAGTATCTAGAGGGGTGGAGGGGAGGTTTCACTCCCACTCCAACCTGTGAGACACAGAATGGTGAGGCGTGTAGAGAACTGCCTCCATCCAGCCAGCTGCAAGCCCTGGCACAGGAGGCTTGGGCACGGCTGGATCGCCATGGGGCAGAGATCCTGTGAGGTATCCCTGGGGAAGCTTCTCTAATTTAGGGCTGTCCGGGAACTTTCTCCTGGGCTTTCAGAGCAGGCCAAAATCCAGGTGGTGTGAAGGTGTCGGGCGGCCACCCTCATTGCACTCCCACGCCGTGCTGCGAGGACCTTCATCCGTGAAAACGCGCCTGGAAACCGAGTCATGTCCTCAACTGGAAGACGACAAGGTTTTAGCCGTGAGACGTGGCCTGATGGTGGGTTTTCTCCCGCGTTACGAAGGGACCCTCAGCCGTGGGGCTCCCGGGGCTACCATTGAACCACTGAGCCCAGCAGTTGGGATTGAGTTGCAGGTGAACGCCTGGTACATGCCCACCCGCTGCCTTTTTGGCACGCGTTTGCTGGCGCTCAGAAAGCCCCCACTAACCTGGGAAAATACGACAGCAACGGGGCAGCGCGCAGCATACCAGCCGGTCGTGAGCTGTAGGAGAGCCTGCAGCTAACAAAGATCACATTTCTCCTGGCTTGTGCTCTTCCAGAGGAGATCACAATCATGTTTTCTGTTTATAAGACATGCTTTCTTATTCTGGGGGAGTGAACAGAGCACATTCAGAGGAAACCAAGGTTTCTGTTAGCGTCTTCTAATATGCTTCATTGCTATAGGCTCCATGTGTTACATATGGCCCTTTGTTGCAAAGAGAGAAGTAGTTATTTGGAAAGCAGTTACCCTTCCTTACATCTCAAGATACGTCACACTTCATTATGATAGTCTCTGTAATGGGCAAAAGCACTGACTTTCTTCGGTATGATAAAGAGGATGGAACATACGCTTTAATCAGTTTGGGGTAATCTGTGTGTTTTGGAGGCACTTAGAACATCAAACAAGTTCAGGCAATCTAGAAAGATTAAGAGCTGAATCACAGATACACGAGTGAGATTTTCTTTTTTCTTATCCCTCCAAAACCACTGTCCAGTTTGTGTAAATCTGAAACTCATTAGGAAAATAGTGCTTATACAGGAGAATGCTTTTTTATTTTTTCATGTGCGAGTATTGTAAAACACCAACAGGTTTTGAAATCAGGTGCCTGTAGCATCGTTATGAAAAAACGCCAATATTTCATCCTTGGCTAAAAATCTCAGAGGGAAAAATGGCAAGTGGCAGCAGTGGAACTGATGGGGCAAGTCTGAGACAGCAGTGCAGAAAGGGAAGGTGGGCAACGAGCAGGCGGTGCAGGTATCGACGAGGTATTTCACTTCGCATAGGGACTGGCTTGAGCGTCAGGAGTAAAACGTGATTTCTTCACAAGATATTTGTCCTTCCCTTGGACAGTGCCTTCCCACTCGCCATGATAACCCCAACAAGCGTTGACAGCTTCATGGGGGGAGCCCCTTTCCAGCAGGCGCGAGCAGCCCATCCCGCAGCGGTGGGTGTAGTAGAGCTAGCGAGGGCTAGGTGGCATACTGGATACGTTGGAGAGTCACCTCCAAGGACTTCCTTCCACATCCAGCAAGGGCTAGGCTGAATGAAATTATCTCTTTGCAAGCAGCTTTCTGTGTCATTAAAAAAACAAAGCAACCGATGCTTCCAGTGAAGACGGCATCAATGTTTTGCTTTCTAACATGCCTCATGGGGGTATCAATTTTAAACCGCATGTAGAAATGGAGTCTCCCTTCACCAGATCAGCGCCTGGGTGTTCTGCGGGGCTGTGTTGGCTCTGTTTCACATTATCAAGGCTCGGCTGCCAAGATTTCCAGCAGTGACTGGTGACTGGGGTGCCTCCATCTCCCCGTGGCCCGAGTCAGCTAGCAAGATGGGGACGCTCAGTAAGTGAGGGACATCAGATCCTGAGCATCAGGAGGTCCTCGGAATCTTTCACAAAGACCGAAGCTGTACCGGATGTTTAAATGGTAGAAGCAGAAGTTGCTCAGGGGACAAATTCCTCTTTGCCTGAGCACAGACAAAATTAGTTTCTTCTGCTAACAAGGAAAAAGCAGATGTTTCACCATGAGCAGTCAACAGGGGTTCCCCTTTGCACCTTCCCGGACAGCGTGGACAGCAGAGGTCATTGCATTGTTGGCGTCTCTCAAAGGGACTGAGGATGTTCCCAGAGCGAGGGGCGAGCGGCTCGGTGTCCCCCCCGGGTCATGCGTGGCTCAGCACCGAGCGGCTGCCGCGACTCTCCCACCCCCCCGGCCACTTGGGCCACGGGGTCATGCTTCCCTGGGGCATCGGGAAAGTGCAGTCGGGCTCTGGGGAGGAGGCTGGCCCTCGTCCAGGGACGCTGGATGACTGGGCATGAGTTGCAAAAGCAGCTTCAGGTTCCCTTATCTGCGCAACAGGGCTGATGAAGCTGCTGTATCTCCGCGGGGATGGGGTGGGTTTAAAGGGCTGTCTTTGAAAGAAGTTAGAGACCTTCTTGTCAAGGCGCTTGGCAAGCTGGAAATATCGCTGTGATTCGCTCGCTTTCCACCTCCACCTTCCCCTGCTCTGTGCTGCCCGCATTCTTTTTTTGTTATTAATTGTTTTAGATTCAGACAATGCCTCTCCTTTGGCCTCAGGCAGATGCACTGGCTGAATCACTAGAACACTTTAACACACATCTGCTGAGGCAGCAAAACCCAGTATCTCTCTTTTTCTCTCTCTCTCTCTCTCTCTGCCTCTCCAGTATCACAGTCAAAAGGTGACTGAGACACAAAGTAGATCTGGAATTGGCTGAAAAGGGAAAGTGCTCCCAGCTGAAGTTCAGAAAACACCTGCATCTAATAAAAACAAATGAGAAACATCATCAATAACGAGAAGAAAAAATGGTATAAATAAAAGGAAGAGTATAAATTCAGATGGTCTCTGGGAAACTTGAACAGCTGCCCCAGCCTGCTGTCTTCTGAAGGTATTGTCTAATTATTTACCTTGTAGTGCAATAAAATACAGGGGGTTGCTGTGTCTCTCTGGCACAGACTAAGGAGCTTTAGAAACTTTGTGGTGCAGATGGATGTCATGGTGATGGGTGACCCAGAAATACAATATATTGTTGCTGTGGTGGAAGAAGGGCATCTCCTGGAAGAAGCAGTTGTCCTCAGAAGGATGTTCCTTTCTGCCCTTGTCAGGTTTTGCAAGCTCTGTTGTGAGGATTAGGATAATGATTTAGGGTAGAAACTATGCTTGTAGTTGACTGAGAATCCAGAGGTCCCTTACAGGGTGTGCTGGGTGTGACATGGGATGCCCTTTGCCTCTGTGATCATGTACCTGCTGCTTGGCCCCATGAAACAGCAGTAAGCAGGGGTTTACCTGGAGGAGATGACTCCTGACGGTGACCATCACCTCCTTCCAAGCCTGCTGTGCACGTTCGTTCCTGAACCTTTGCATAGTGCCCGAGGATTTGGCATGAAAATAACTTCTTGGTCTCTGCTGATTTTATTTTTCCTTTTTTCATCTTTCAACCACTCTGGACTCCCTCCTGCTCTGTGCATAAGCCAAGATGGATTTGAGCTTTTCATCTCCTTTTGCACTGCCACGTGTCTAGAAATGTTCTTGTCTGTATGAGTATCATCATCAGGAACACACCGAAACCTCTCTCCAAAGGGCAGGAAGGTGTAATTTTCACAGAGAGCCCCACGGGTGGGTGTCTGGATGGTTTGTACACTTTCTAGAGATGAGGAGACATGACCTCTACAGCTTGCCTCTGGAGAGTGCTCAGAAACCAGGCTGTCTCTTCTGCTGAGGTGCTGTAGATATTCCCAGGGACATCCAGAGTACTCTGGGGTGTGGGGATGGGAAGAGCTGGCAGTTTCCATTTATAGCCCTTTTGACTAGGGAAAACTCCTTCCTTTCTCCTCCTTTTGACTGTCACACCTCAATTTCTTGCAGAGCTTTCTGCTGATGGGATGCCTGTGTACAGCCTCTTTCATTAAATACCCACAATGAGTAGAGCAGTAATACCATTCAAAGGACCATTAAGACCCTCACCAGTCTAATCCAGGCTGCATCTTAGACCTTCAGCTTCCCTGTTGTGAAAGGAAAATATCGTGTCTCCGTCCTGTCCCAGACACACGCATGGAGCCTCATCCCTGAAGCTCTGCAGAGCACTGTAAGGTCAGGAATGCGTGTAGCCTTTCAGGGTCCTGCTGAGACACTGAGGACAACAGCTTCTGTGATGGGGATGCAGGCTCATGCAAGACTGGATGGAGGTGGACCCAAACCAGAGGGGCCCTCAAACACTGCTTGGATACATCCTCTTCTTAGCCACCAGTAACTGGCCTGGATGTGGGCTCATGATTATATCCCTGAAGTAATTCCCTGGACTTCCCCTTACCCCCACTCTATAATTATTCATAGTTATTTTCTAATGGCTGTCCTGCCACTTGTTTTCTTTCTGGCTTTCTTCTTCTTCTGAGTAATGAAAACACATCGATGGCCTTTCTCCAAGAGCAGTTATTAAAGCAATCACCCCTGTCTGTCTTCCCCTCCCCTCGTTTAAAGCCTATCAAACTCCATTGGATTTGTGGCCAGAGTTTGCATCAAATTACTGTTTTGGGGTTGCCAAAAAAAGCACAACCAGAAAGTTTGGAGGGGAGGGGGGGAAGAAGAAGAGAGAGAGAAAGTTATAATCTTCCCAGATCACTATTAATTACATTTACAATAATTACACTGTTCCAGACAGTTACACTGCTGACAAGCGGGGGGATCAGCTCTTGCAGGGGAACCTGTGTGCGCATTTGGGTCTTTGCTTTTCCTCTGGAACAAGTCCTCTGTGACTTGCAGCTGCTGCTGCATCACCTCCATCCCCAGTGTGCTGGAGAGGACAACGTGCATGTGCAGGGAGGGCAGATGGCTTCACCCCCTTGACGGCAGAGCTTGCTCCCATGAATGGGTCCTAGCATGGCTTGCCAATTTGCCGCCTCCTCTGAGGCTGAATTTCAGTGCCATGTTCCTTTAACCCATTCCCCTGACAGTCCAGGACATGGCAGAGGCTGGGTGCAGGATGCAGGACTGGGGGTGACTGTCTAAAGCTGTTACTCAAGGCAGAGAAAAATTAAGGGATGCCATCTCCTGGCTGTGGGCTGAGCTCTCCTTCGTTCAGATCTCTTGGGAACATGCCCTTGCATGGATGGGTCTAATGGATAAACACAGCGATTCGGAGCAGCCCCTGCGAGTCAGACTGTTCCTGATTTATCCAGAGGGGTGTAGCAATTAGGGAAGAGAGCAGAGATGTCAAAATGCGTGTGGCTTTTCTGCAATCAGCCCCTTCCCCCGGTGCCTCTTTCCAAGGCCACCATCCTCCCCAGTCTCCTGCAGTGCTGAGATCCCTGACAAATCTCTCCCTTGCACCATGGCTCAAGTTATTATCTCCTCTCATTGCCTGTGCTTGACATTTCCTGCTTGAGACCCCCTCTCCTATCATAAGCCAGAGGTGTGGGGACCCAAATAGTCGTCAGAAGCAAAACCTCAAAGGCATTAAAATAACGTGTTTTGTCATGACCCAGTTATCTGCGTTTTCAGAGCTGTCTCACTTCAGACCCATCAAAAGCTTTGGATCCCACATATTCTCACCTGTAATGTGATATATTTTATGCCTTATACCAAATGCCCTCCCCAAAGCTGCATATCACACAGACCACTCAGTGAAGAGCAGAAACACCCACCTACCAGTAGGGAAACATTCTTATACAACATCCACTTCATCTCCAGCCTGTGAATCCTGATCCTCAAGGGTAAGCTAAAATAATACCGACTCTTGAACTAAAATTCATAAGTCTCCTGGCTGTGACAAATCACAGCCCCAACAAGAGATATTTGGTTTATGGCGTATTACAGCTTCCCTTACAATTTACCCGTCCCCCAGGATCCTAAAGGCAATAATTAACCGACTGTCTGTCCATCGAGGACCAACAGCCTTCCCACCTCCCCTTTTCCATCATCCTCCTCTGTTTTCCAGTTGCCAGCTCCCTTAACATAGACGGGCATAGTCCTCACAGCAGGAAGCCCCGGGTGGTGTTTGCAAGCCAGGGACAGATCTCCCTGGCACTCCTGACAAATGGCTGGCAGCGGTGACCCCCCTCGCTGTCCCACTTGCGCACTAGTAGCAAAAGTACATAGAGCAAGAGCTGTAGGACCCCACTGCCAGTCTGCTACCCTGACTCCCTTGCTGCGTTGGTGAGGGGAGGCATTTTCAGCCTGTGAACAAGACATCCTTTCCCTTGCACTTTGTTTTCCCTAGGAAGCATCCTGACTCACGTTTCTGCCCTGCCAGCCCTTCTGGTGGAGCGGAGCATCACTCACGGGTGACCCAGCAAGGGGCTTTGCCACCCTCTGATGAACAGCCCTGGGACACACTGGTCCTTAGGGTTGAGACTGGCCCGTAAAACCTAATATTTCACTCAATATTAAAAGAAAAAAAATGAAAAAGTGGTGTTAAAGCATATGCATAAAAAAGGTAGTTGAAAAAAGATCAGATGCAATCCAGGAGGCAGTGAGGGAAAACAGAATCTGTGCCCCGTGCAGAAATAGTGAGGCATTAAACGTACAACTGTCTCTTGGGATCCCAGATTCAGAGCACACATCAAAGGCCTGAACTTGGTCCAAATCATCGTTGCTTTTTTCTTCCTTAACCCCCCTCCCCCCTTTTTTTTTTTGGAGGGGGGAATCTCCACAGCCTCATACGAACCAAGTTTCACAACCTGGGGCAGGCGTGTAGCTTTCTCTGGACTCTTCCTATTTTCCTTTCACAGCCATGCCATGGTAGGCTGAGAGAGAGGGAGGCAAAGGCAGACCCGCTTGTGCCGTGCATTGGTGCTCACTCCTCGGAAAAGCCATTGGGAGGTCAAGAGGAGCACACAGGTCTCTCGGCAGGAAGGTCCGTGTTGGGAAATGGTTATGATTCTTGCACTTTTGCAGCCTGGGGAAGCATAGTGACTCAACACGCTCATGCCAGTGGGTGACATCTTTGTGTTGTGATGCATGTAACGGCATCAGGAATTAATTCAGTATTCTCCCCACGCGTCGGGCTGACAGGAACTTGCTCAGACCAGAGGCATGCTCTGGCACATGTGACATGGCGTCTTTGAAGGCACTTCTTGCAACGGTCTCGGGAAAATGCCAGCCAACTGCGTGCTGCTTGGCAAGAGGAGGGTAACGGGAACAAGGCAAGGAAACTGAGCCCTCCTACAAAAGGAAATTCCAGAAGAGCTTCTCTGTACTCATGGCGCTCACGTTTCACTGGGATCCATGGACCTTTGGTCACCATCCCTCTCTCTGGAGCAAGTCTGGTGTAAATGATGCCTTAAGACATCGGGCTTCCTCTAAGGCAGTTAATTTTAACATTTCAGATGGGTGCCTGCGATTGAACCAGTGTGTGCAAAATGGGCAACAGAGGGTTAAAGGCTCAATAGAAAGGTGGACCAACCTGACAGGGTAGACTTAGAGGACATAGTGCCACGAAGATCAGGGAATTTACAACCGAGTTAGGAAGAGGAGCAGGGATCTCCCTCTCCTGCAGCATAAGAAAGCTGGAGAGCCCTTTCTTGGTGTTGAAATGTCACATTAGGAAGCAGCACAATAAACAAGCATCCTGGCAGTGATGCCAATTCTGCCGACATTCATATACCAGAGTGATAGATTCTTCCTCAGGACAAGAACTTTGTGAACAAAAGCCTGTGCACAAATTTAGGCCAAAGGAAAAAGATCATGCCTCCCACTTGCCTTCATTTTTATGGCCCATTTGCACTCTTTTTCCGGAGTTTTCAGCAGCCTCTTCAATCTTCCTGCCGAAATCCCTCAGGACAGCCTGATCCAACATAAACTTTACTATAGCAGCTTTCCCAGGTGACTGGCTCCTGTAGCTATTCTCTCCACTCTAGCTCTGCCTGAAGCCACTAGTTGCCAGATCCTTGATGCTTTTCTGATGTCTCCAAGTCTGTGAATAACACGTTGCCTATTTCCCATCTCTTCCTTGAAGACCTTCTTGTCTTAATGTCTCATCTTTTCAAAGAGCGGGCAAAGTTTTCAGACCTTGTACTTTATGTCTCACTTTCCACCAAAACCTTCCTAAATCTGAACATATTTCAAGTGCAGTGGTGCAAGAGGTTGGAGGGATCACAGTGAGAGTCCTGTAAGACCTTCATCTCCATCCTTCCACCATCTCATCCTTAGCTTTACTCACACTCTTCCAAATAGAGTGGTAGCCCATATACTCTAACTAGCTATGGTTGCAGACTCCATCCCACCTCTCTCTACGCATCTAAAAGTTGGTTGTCTGGTCGAAGGTAGTTATTGAGCTCTTTCATGGTTAAAGGTAAGTGTGGGGGATCTCAGATGTCCCCAGACCTGAGAGTGTTGGTGGATGTTTAGAAATCCTATCCTTTCCAAGGTCAATTGACTGAGTGGCGACTGCTCCAGTGCTTGCAGGGCTATTGCCTTCAGTCCTTCCTCCAAAACAGTCTGGCTTTTGTGCCTTGGACTCCGCTGCTTTTCCAGCAGGCTCGGGAGCCCTTTGGCTGGCAGCCGCTCAGCTTCCAGGACTAGGCAGGGGCGGACGGCTGCAGCCTCCCTGGTACAGCTGCAGCCTGCACGGGACGTCTTAGGCTCAGTCATGCCTGCATCCGTTCCAGCTGGTGGATGAGCCAGGAAGGCTGCTTTTTTAGCTGAAAGGGTAGCTGGAGAGTGGCCTTAGACAGAGTTTGGTCTCAGAACTTCTGTTCCTGGGGCTGCCTGGTTACAGTTTTAACCGAGCGTGATGTATGGGGTTGCTGAGTTAACATCTCTAATCTTTTTGCTCTCTACCATAAGCAGTTTCCATAAGCATTGTGAGGCCAGCTCTGAAAAAAAAAACCACCAAAAAACCAAACCAAAAACCCCCCCCACCTCTGTTGAGGGAAAAGATTAGTTAAGCAACTACATTTCCTGTACATCAAATAGCTGAAGACATACAGGTTTCCCAGTTTCAAGGACACCGTAAAATGAAACACAATAGGAAGGCGGAATGAGATTAATGTGAAAAACGTCACGGTCTGCTCTCAGCCACAGCAGTTGCACCAAAAGTGATGAGATCGTGCCAGTGGAGGTATGAGCAGGATTTGGCCTTGAATCTGTTAAATGAGGACATTACCAGAGTACCAGATTACACAGCCTAGTTCTCTGAAACAAATCCTGCTAAAGTAGAAAGGATTTGTTAGGAGGCTGCAAGGTCGGGAAAGCAAGATTATTGGTTTAGCAGCCTTCTGCTGCGCTGGGGACCCCAGGCAATGGCAAGCACAGCTCTGCCCAGCATTTCACATCTTTTGCTTTGTCATTTAAAAACTTGTAAAAAGGAGAATGAGACATTCTCCTTTCTTTCTCTTCAATATTTGCACAGTTGGAGTAATTCTTACTCTGTGCTTTTTTTTTTTTTAATCCCTTAGAAAACAAGTGCTTCAATGCCCTTTTTTTCTAAATAAACGGAACATGCCCACACAAGTGCACCCACGAATGTTAGCAGCCCAGAGCGCATGACCACAACAACAAACCATTCTGTAGCGCAGTCTTCATGAATATCCTGTTCAGACCAGCCGAGCTCCCTGTTCATAAACAGCTCTATAGTGTGTGTTAACCAGCAGCCTTCCAGTAATGATCTGTTCTGTTCAGCCCCGTACCCTTTGGTGACCTCCCAATAAAAGACCCCACTATCACTGCACAACTTGTCCACAGTTAATCAACGTAGCTCAGGGCTTGCAAATTGCTTTCACCCTTGTCAGCCATTACTTTCAAGTGACCCTACAATAACAAATTGAGATCCACTGCTGGCAAAATAGTCAGATTTTTTTTCTTTTTTTCGCAAATACCTCAAAACAGCTCTCTAAATATTTTTTCTTTTAGCCATTTCAGAAATTAAAACTTATGGTCAGAAGTTTGATTAACATGAACGCAAAGAACTGGTAATCTGGGGGAAAAGGCAGAGATCACTTTTAATAGGTTAATTGTCCTATCAGGAAAAAGAAGGAACACCCAATGTCAGTCCGGAGGATCCAAGACCTGTGGCATGCCACAGATCACATCTATGGGACTTCATTCTGTCCGTCCCCCCCAAAGGGGAGGATGTCATCCGCCTTATGCCTGGGCATGTCTCTTGCCTGTGTGATACCTGTCCCGAGGCTTAGGAGATGCTATGACAGCTGTGATGAGGAGCGTGCTAGCCGTGACACAGCACAGACAGTCACAGGCCGGTGCTGGAGAGCCTGTCCTCTTTAACTTGCTTGTGCAAGTGCAGCCACAGCCTCTGGTTTGCGCCCACTCCCTTTCTCAGGCGGATTTGCTGGTGGCTAATGCTGCGGCTGAGTCACCTTTTCCTATAGCGGGTACTTAATTTCCAGCTCTCTCCTTTATCTGGTTGCCAGTTTTCATGAAAACTGTAGAAATGTTACATCTTGGAGGACTGCGCAGTGCTGTCAGATTGGGTTGAAATGGACCAGTGGGTTATAAAGCTGTCGCAGAGCCATGGGGACACAGAAATGCCCATACCCCTGAGCATAAATACGACTGAGCGCTGTTCAGTCCGTGGTGTCTGGTGTCACAGCGTTGTGGTGGCATTTTCTCTGGGTCCTTCATGAGCCTCTGCCAAAGACACCGTCTGGAATTTGTCCTATTTCACCTTGTTTTAACACCTGGGGTTGAAATGAATTTTAAAACCAGAGGGAAGCACAAAGAGCTGGCACACAGTGGGGTCCTGGCTCTGATCTCTCCAGAGCCACTGACTCACTCTGTGATCTTCGGCAAGGCTGTTGACCTGCCTGTGCTTTGTGCTACACAGCTGGAAAATGGAGTAAAAAAAAAAAAAAAAAAAAGCAATGGGAACTTCACTCAAAAGAGCAGATGCAAAGATTTTCTAGATAAACAAATCACCCAAGCCCTGCCACTCCAGCCCCCGCAATCCTCCTCTCTTCTTTGCACCTTATAGTTCAAGAAAGAAGCAGTTTAAAGTGGAAAGGCTGGGGCTGTTTTCTTACATGTTCTGGATCCTCTTTTAACTGTGAAAATGTTCAAAGTGAAAACTTGACCTGGCAACAGTTTCTGAATGACCTCGCTTTGGCTGTGAAATCCACTTCAGCTTTGCAGGAGCAGATTTTTATAGTCTTCTCTGGTTGAGGAACAGAAAGATTTTTTATTATTATTGTTATTATTTTTCTTCAAGAGGAAACTTTATACAGACTGTGTGTTATGCTTTCTCTCAGCGCTCAAGGTCAAATCAGCAGTTCTCTCCTCACTGTTCCCCACTCACTTTATATCACCCCCCAAAAAAATCCCTTCCCCGCTCTCTTACTGCAGATACACCACGGCAGCACAGAGGAAGGACGGAGGCACAGGCAGACAGCGTGACATTTCTGCCATTGCAGCCACGCACAGTAAAGCCTCACGTCTAGGCAATGTGATCTTGTAGCTTAAAGTTGCTAATTATAATTTCTTAACAGAGGTGTGACAAATGCTACCTCCTAATTCAAAGGAGTAGTGATTCATGGGAACCCGGAGCTATCCAGGACTCCCAGATCCAAGTTCCTTATACCACAAGCCATGGCACTGGAGATAATCACCTCCAGTGGATTAACTTTAAGCCATAACTCAAAAGTGGCCAAAGACACCACTGGTGAAGGTTTGATAACAACTGCTCTCCAGCTCGATAGTGAGTGCAGGGTCAGAAGCTGTGGCTGAATATCTGGGGCTCAGCTGGAGCTAACTTGATCCTCCTCAAGCAGCCTGTGCCAGAAGACCTCTGCTGAGCGCTGCAATAACTTGCTGCAAGGCCATTTTTGCCAGGGTTGCAGCACCAACCATGTACCGGTTGAGAAAGAGCATTTACGTTTGCTGAAAAGGCTTCGCTGTCGTGGCAGTGGGTGTTTGCACGTGCAGGCAATACGCCTCACACCTTGGCAAGACCCACAAGTGCACGCAGCACAGGACATTAGGATTTATGTACCTGCACACTCTTAGGAAGCAGAGCCTTAGGTGACAACTAATTCTGAATGATGGGTTAAAAAAAGCAACAGATATGCAGTAAGGGCTAATCCTAACCTGAAAAAATGCTTCTCTGTCTCCTGGTCCGACCCTTGGAAAGGAAAGCCCGGTCTCTGACATTGACTTTCCCCATGGCCATAGGCAAGTCTTAGTCTCAGCTTAGCCTTACACACTGGGCATAATAAACATTTCCTTTTTGTTGTCCAGCTCATACCTGTGTTTCCTAGACTTGGCCTGGGGAATAGCATGTCCCAGGGCCATTCCCAGTAAGGATTGTGGAGGTGGCTACCACAGCATGGAGGAGGGAAGGGAATTTAGTTATGAGCCAAGCTGAGCTGACTTATGCCAGGCAGACTCCAGAGTACAGTCCCTGATCTCTTCGTTACAAGGATATATATGGCATGCAGTTCCAGAATTGTAAATGAGACATCACATCATCAGGGTTGAGGGAGTAACACACTGAGGAAAGGGAGACAGGCCAAGGACATATTACAGTATTATCTTATTATTCCTTTATGCTCTCTCTCAATCAAACTGTGTTCCCCATCCAGCATTTTACACATGATTATGGGCTCCTTGGGGGCAGAGACCATCTTTTAGCTTCATTTGTGCAGGCGCTGAAATAATGAGGTCATGTCCTTGATGAGGATTTCCACACGCTAGGGATGCTAATGATGCCTGGACGCTCATGGGAAGGGCAAAGGAGCGCTCCCCTGCTGAGATGCTGCTACTCGACAGCAGAGTGGAAGGTCTATCTGCTTGTCTCACTTGTTGCAAGATAGTGAGGGTTTGGTCATGGCCATCTAAGGAACACCTGCATGATCTTTTGCAACCAGACAGTTCATTCCTCTGCCAAAGGTGTTCCCACATTGGGAAATGCTCACCGATAGCATCACCTGCATAAGAATTGCCCCTGCCACCAGAAGGTTTTGTGCCTAGGTGTAACTGAAATGTGAGGTCCAGGGAATATTGTTGGAATTCCCTTTAAGGCAATTTTTATTAGGTGTTGGATGTCCTATTGAGGGTTATTTTCCCTCTTAAAGGCTAATACAGGAAAGAATCACACCATCCGCTCAGCCCTCCCATGAGCTGCCAGCAGACTGTGTCCACATGGGGAACGGAGGCGGTGGGATGAGCCACCCTCGATTACAGAGTGTGGCTAGATGTGCTGAGGAGTTTGTGAAGCCTGTTCCTTGCTGTGGGTTTGACACTTGTGAGGGGACTGCTGTAGCTGAGCCTCCTGTGGAGCTGGAGCTCACCGTTGCTTCAAAATCTTCTCCTCTTCCTCCCTGCTCCTTTGCTGTGGGAGGCACTACTCCATCGCTGTGACATTGATGTTTTTTGGGGCACTCTCTTTGCTCTCCCCACACTTCCAAGCAAGTTTTTCTTCTGCAACATCTCCAGTGTCCACAGCTGTCTTTCTGTCCATCTGGATGATGTATTTACAGCTTCTCCTTCTGCCCACTGTTCACCCCGTGCTCCGGGCTGCCTCACCCAGAGAGGCTAAGGTGGGTTAGGGAGGGAGGCAGAGCAGGGAGGCAGGAGTTGTAGTGGCCTGAAAAGGCCGTTCAGAGGCACCCAGAAGGAGTCACTTCTCTGCGTGCACCCTCCTGGCCCATGCTTTACAGCCATGGGCAGCAGAGATGGGGAAGTGGAGAAAGCTGAAGCTTTCCCACGCGTCACCCCCAGCAGAGCGGAGCAGAGTAGAACAGTGCATGGATGTCACGTACCTCCGAGAAGTGGGTGATAAAAATGGTTCATTACACACTGGCCTGTGGCACATGCTGAGCTTATTCACCCCTGGTACTCAGGGGCTTGACAGAGGGGGTGAGCTGGTAGGAGAAACATATCTATCTCTACTCTAAATCCACTTTCATCCTTGTCCTGGGGATTAGACGCTTTTTTGGGTCACATTTCTGTACATGCTGCATGACTATGCTGCCTGGTGAAGACAGGGTAAGATCCTTGAAAAGCCACCAATGTGTTTGACTGCACAGCTACAGACTGCCTGGCAGGCCACGCAAATCGAGGCATTCATGAAAGGCTCGTCCACCAGCTCTTCAGTTCTGCCCGAAAACTTCTGACAAAACCCTCTGAAATCAAGAGAAAGAAATTGGGGAGCCCCTGCCCAGGACGAGCCCCAGTGACTAGATAGAAAGGAACAATCCCCAATTAGCTGATGGGGCAGAACCATCTGTGTTTATACATAATCCGCTGGATGTGGACCATGTGAGGAGAGGAGAGCCTGGTGTCAGCTTCTTGTGAAACCTACTGTGATGGCAGGACAGCAGGAAAAACTTTTGGGATACTTACGGCAGGACAAGTGTGGCCAGTCCCGTGTGGGCAACGTCATGTCAGGCAGGGCAGGAAGGGTGGTGGGGAAGTTCAGGAGATGTATCCGTGTGGTCACGATTCTGGACAGGATATTTGTTTAGCTGAGAACGGGAGAAGCTGTCACATTTGTTACATGATAGGTGACCAGGATGGGATAGTGGGGAATGGGAAGTCCATTGAAACCGTACGAGACAGTAACTCTCAGGGTTGTATCCAGGAGGGAGCAGGTGGGTGTAATCTCTATCGTGAGCAGTCCTGCAGTCCCGTGCTTCTCTTTTCTTTCCCCTGGGGAAAGGAAAACCTGGTTGGAGGGGGCTTTGGCTTCTGTTTTGGACAGAGTTGGATATTTCACCTGCTGTATCTAAACCAGTCCACGTTTTGCAGGGTCTCCTCCTGTAGTAGCATTTCCACATCACTAATCAGAGTTTTGTTTTGGTTTTTGCTGTTGTTGCACAGACCTGAACTGTTTTTGCTTTTCCCAGAGGGAGAAATAAATGCATACTATTATATTGACGAAGAGGTGAGGTTTACACTGCATCCAGATGTGCCTGGTGGACAGTTGTACAGTGTGTTATGTTTCTGTCCTGCATTCTCTCTCAGGTTTTGACCCCAGTGGTGCAAAGCAGAGCTCCTCAGCAAACAGGACGCTAGACAGAGGGACAGAGAGAGAGCAGCAGCCTTGGAAAATGATGCTTTCCTCTGTCAAGTGCTCAGTGATTGCATGAGACAACCCCAGATTTTGACACTTTTTGTTTCCAGTAGTACCTGGAGTTTTGGCCCATTGCAGCCACCTGCACTCACTGATTTTGGTGCTGGCTCCCAAGTCTTCCTTCTCGCAACCAGATCTCCTCCTGCCTGGGGTCATGCTCGGTCTGAGTGATAATACACACTCATATGTTTTCCAAGGGCTGGATTGAACTGTAGAGGTTGCTGAACCTGGGAACAAATGTCCTGTTATGCACAGAAACACCGTTTTGCTGATTTTTGATACACCCACTTTGTATAGCCGAGGTGCTGGCAGGCGGTCTGTGTTTAGTTGCCTGCAGTGCAACGGGGTCCTCTATGGGACTACAGCAGGGTATGCAAAATTGTGGGAGGCTGGGTTCTCTTGCTGAGAGCACTGTTTGTGATTAAAGCCCATAAAGTGACCAAAGGTTGTCACCTCTCTTTAGTATGAGATACACAACCAGCCGGGAAAAGGTAGCAACTGCCGACTTTGCCATTTTACTAGGCTGTTTGCAGTCTTCCAGCTGGCTGTTAGCTCTCACAGTCATGTTGTTCTCCAAGCTAAGCTGTATTAATTGTCTCAAGAGACCCAGCATCAGCTGCTTTATTGTAATCCAAACTTGTGACGAGTAATTAATTTTCTCTTGCTGTAATTGCTAGTAATAAAACAATATTTCCACCCATCAGAAGGTCTCAGTGCGAGAGGCAGGCGCTCTTGGGCGCAGGTGTGGCAGTCCATCGGAGGAGGACCTTGTGCTTGAGACATGAAGTGCACCTGGATTTTGGTGGTGCCAAAACCAGCACAAGATAACATAGAAAGATGGGAGTTGACATTTCTAGCAAAGACTTGTAAGAAAATGGGCCACAGCTCCTACCTGAGGCAATTTCAAACAGATTTCTAGCTGTGCAGGTGCCAACCCCCCCCCAGACTGTCAGTCCTCTTTGCATACCCCATCTGATGTCCATTTTTCTGTTGGGTTTCTGTGCTGTGCTTAGGCTTGGTGGGTTCCCCCAACCGTGAGGAGCTGAGTGGTTTAGCAGCATGCGCGTGTGGTTTGTAGTTTTTAAGTTGCAAGATTTGTAAGCTATTATAAACAGAAAGGTCCAGCCAAATCTTGCTGCCTGAGCTATCACATCTCTAGATGTGTAGGAGAGGCTGTTCTTCCCCACATGTTTATTTGTAACACGAGGGAAAAGGAGGAAGCATAGTAAAGCTTAGTACCACATAATTTACTGAAGAGTGACAGCTAATTTGCATTTTAGCTAAGACATCCAAGAGCAAAATGCAATCGCTTTCACATACACTTCAGGATTCCTACTACATGATTTTGGACACATGGATTTGATGGACAACGAGTTGTGCTGAAGCCCGTTACAAATAAGGAAGAAATGTGAGGAGGCTCCAAGGAAGTTCTGAGTGTTTGTGTGAGGTTTGTATTACAACAGACGTCTGCAAATAGGTATCCCCATGTGAGCTCAGTATTTCTCCACTGAAAGGTTTGTCTGTGCCCCTCCTGTGAGGTGCCCAGTTGAACAGATCAGAGATGGACAGGGGAAAACTGGCTGAGAAGACGACTCCTGAAGAAAGGACTGACTCCAGGATGAATAATCAGGCAATCGGGACAAGGACTATGCTCATTTCCCTGTGGTGTCCCCACTTTTAGAAAGCCACCACTTGCTGGTCATTTTAAATCTTGCTAGTCGAAAGTAAGGTTTTTTAAATTTGTCTTTCCGTAATATCTAGAGAAGTTGGCATAGTACTGTCTGCTTTTTTTTATTTTTTGTGAAGACAGAAGAACTGTCCTAACACGGAGACATTTCTGGCATGTTATCAGCCAAGCATGACAGTGGAAATCTCTGTGTTTCATTATCTACTTTACTCCCTGCCCTACAAAAAACAATCTGTGATCCGAGTGTGCTACTGCCAGACCAGGCACTACTCAGTGCCCCTGCTTGCTGGTAGCCAGCGTGACACCCGACCATTACTCATGACAGCTCTTTGGGCTGAGGTTCAGGCTCAAGGTCCTTCTGCTGGAAAAAGAGCCCTACATCTCACTCCAAAGAACATCACCTGATTCTCCTCACCATCAGCTCACTCAAAAAAAATCTTCATATGTCCTCCCTCGGGGGTGTGCAGCTCTATGCCACCTCCCCAAAACGGCTGCAGCAGGGACACAGCCTGCCTTAATTTCCTGGGTCCAAAAGCTGAGTCCCACTGGAGGAGGAAAGCAACATGGACACATAACGGAACCAGCATCTCAGCACTGCTGTCCACACAAGCACTTCAGGTAAGCTGAAAAATGCGGCTACAAGCCCACCCTCAGGCTGGGAATGCAGATCCAGGATGCTCTTTCACGTGTCCTTCCCCTTCCTTCTTTTTTGCCAGATAATACAGAGCAAAATCAGGACTCACACACCTCATCCAGGGCCGTAAGTGCCTCCTTTCAGCTGCCATTCCTGGGGTGTGTTTGTGTTCAGGGTGTCTGTCCTGGCTGGAGGTGGAGGCACACCCTGCTGAAGATACGATATGACCAACGGGCTGCACCTGGGACCATAACTAGTCACAGTTGGATGGGTTTCTTCTTTCAGACCAGCCTGCTCCAGCCAGCTACATGCATCCTCCAGGCAATTTTAATGTTCCTGGAAAGTCCTCCCAAAAACAATCACATCATCCAGATCAGCTGAACATGTGGCCCACTGAACAGCTGCCAAAGTCAAATCCATGATCCTTTGAGAGGTGCTAGGGGAATTGCAGAGACCAAAAGGCGTCACGTTAAACTCGGAGAGCGAGACACGCTGTCTTTGGACAAGCTTCTCGATGAGTCTGCCCTTGGCAGAAGCCACCGAGCCTGCTCCGTGGTGCAGGCGAGCGCCTTGGGCAGCTCCTCTGCCTGCTTACTTTTCCTTTTGCCTTAGCTTTTAGTAGTCAGCCGCTCGCAGAAACGCTGGCCACTCAAGCCCCATCTCCCCAGAAGAGAGCAAGCTCTGCTGAGGCCACCCAGCAGAGGGGCTGGGTGGGAGGAAGCCCCTCTCCTGCTGGGTTTGGTTACCACAGCTCGTCTTGTCCTTATTCTGTTAAAACAGTGCCGAAGAACAATGGGACCTCAATCCCTGCTTTGGGTCTTAAAATAATTAATAACATCATCATCAGCTGAGGCAATCGGGCCTTATTTGGGGAGGATGCACTC
>NW_010531060.1:149048-168433 GCF_000687285.1 Phaethon lepturus | reverse complement strand
CTTCCAGGAAACGAGCCTGTGGAGCAGCTCAGCCCCTGTCGGCAGCCTGAATGTGAAACCTGTGCGACGATAATGTGTTGAAGACCTTCATCCACCATCTGCCTTCCCTCTGCACTACACCCGCCACATTGCCATTGGCACTCACGAGAGGTTTTTTAATAACCAAGAATATCAGCGACCCTCAAGGATGTTTGGAGGATGTGTCATTCCTACCTTCTTACAAACAACAAAACTAGACCCAAAGTTTCCCCTAGTTGCTTTACTAAACAGGTTTTTCCTTGCTGGCTCCTGGGAAATGTGCTTGTACGTTGCCATTGAAGTCTTAAAAGAAATGGATGAAAAACACATGACCCCATGTCCTTGCAAATAACTTATCTGATAACCATCTTCTCCTGTTGCTGGTTTGTCAGACTTACAAGCCAAAGGAATGTTAGCAAAGGGGAGAAAGGATGAGATGTCAAATCTCCAGTCTCCCCCCGCCAACCTCCCTTTCCACCTAACATCTGCCAACACAGGGCTGAATGCAGAAAAAATAGAGGCTACGCCTGCCAGATGGCTGATGGATAATGGCACCATTGTAAATATTGGCCAGAGCAGTTCAGACAGCAGCCCTGCCACCCATCACAGCATGGGACAAGGGCTCAGATGGCTGTCATTCGTCTCCAGCCATAAAATGGGATCTCCCCTCCAAGACCCAGAAGACCTCATCCTGCCAGGTGCAGAGCTTTCTGCAATCTCCTGATTTAAGTAGGAGAGCAGGGTTGCTTGGCATCTCTCAGGAACAAGCATTAATCCTTTTGGGTTTGTTGTTGTGGGGAAAGGGATGGCTCTGATTTTGCCAGGGCAGACTGTTGCAAAGAGAAGGTGCTGATACCTCCTGTAGGACCTTCTCCAGGGCTATCAGCCCTGATACATTCCTAACTTTTCTTTTCCTTCCATCTCTTCTGCTCATTTGTGTTTTTTTGGATCGCTGCCAAGGAGGAAAGTTTTTATATTGGTTGAGTTTATACCTCAGTGATTCAGCACTGGGCTTAACCAGAAACACAGCTGCCCCGAGGAGATATGGATGGAAGAAATGATTGTGCCTCTGTGTGTGTGTGTTGGCAGGGGGCAACTTCATCCCCAACCTCAGCTATTCACACACTTTAACTGAGGAAAGCCTGAAGAAAGCTTTCTTGCTTCCTCCTTACTACTGCCGAGCAGAAGCAGGACCAGGTGTCATGTTCTGACACGCTGAGCCGTCTCCTTCCCTTGTGCTAAGCATCTTTTCTCCTGGTGCACACGAGGAGGTCTCGGAGAACAGCACTCCCGGCCAGTTTGTAACTCCGAAGTGCGTCAGCTGATCGCTATCTTGTCTCGAATACCTGTCTAGTACAGACCATGTGTGGACTATTAACTCCGCAGAAGAGGGGCTGGGGCACTGGAGCAGAATGGGTGAGGAGCTGAGCTTTAACTCTTTCACTGCAAAGGTCCCTGCTCACTGGTCACAGCTGCCATACGTTAGCAGTACTGGTGTGGGGGGAGGTGGAGCCGCCCATGAGGATGCATGGGAACTAAGGTGGGTACCCATGGGGTGGGCACCAAATGTAGCTGGGGGAGCCTGGTCAGAACCAGCCAAAGGAGACAGTTCCTCCTGCGGCGTGTCGTTGATCTGTCAGATGCATGGCCAGAGATGTCATGGATGGAGAAAAGCTTCTGGGGAGACTGGATGAGTTCATGAAGAAGAAATTCACAGGGCATTAATAAATACACAGAGACTAAATGTGTTTACGTAGACCTGGGGGAAACAGGGTATATACTTGTCCTGTTCTTAGTTTTCCCAGGACACAGGCCTAGGTGTACGTGTGGTCAGACCCAGCTCAGCTGCCTTCATGTCCTTATACAATCTTCTAGCTCCTTGGCAGCTGCCTTAAGCTGAACATTGCCTGGGATGGGCCACAGACCCTAAGTACGCCCCACCTGGAACTGCCATAAGTGTTTATAGAGAATACCATATACTTCCCTCTTGGTTGCCATTAACAGAATGGGGGGAGAAATGTTACTTGATGATAAGCCGAGATGTTTACGCGCAGCTGCTGGTCCACAAAACAACGTTGCTTAAACATGCTGGGGGAAGTTTCCACGCTAACCATGAGAGCTAAATGCTCTCCCTTGGTTCCCCACGTGCGAAGTGTGTGCAGTAAAGCCTGCTTTCCTGTTACAGGCTGTGCGGTGCCGGGTGACCACACAGCCTCATTACCTTCTTGGCATTTTGCTCCCACGAGACTAGATGTGTCTAGTGTCCAGCCACCTGCATCTAATCCAGAGCCTCCTGCTCCATGGTAGGTGTGGAGCAAGACACAGATTAATAAGCTTACCCTGGCTCATTTACTGGCACTGCCGTACAGAGGCACCACAGGGATTGCCAGAGGTACAGGGAGAACAGCCAGGGGATACGGCAGGGGATTTAGGGGCTGAACGGTGGGAAGTGTGACCTGCCCCAAGCAAGGGTCAGGAGCCACTCGTCTGTGAGGTTATTGGAGTGGCAGCTAGAAGGTACTGCTGGCAGTACCCCCAGGCATAGCCTGGCTGTTAGCTGGGGAGTTAGTACTAAAATGATCTCCTTTTAGTACTTTCAGTACTTTCAGGCATTTCTGAGCATCTTCCTCCTGTTCTGTAATCCCATGTAAGGTTAAACTCTGACATCACTTGGAAATGAAGAGGCCAAAACCCCATTCTAGTGCAGCCTGAGAGAGCAGGCTGGTGTTTCAGCTCCCACAGAGGACCTTTGTTGTCTCCTTGTTCTGGAGGAAACCCACAAGGCTGAACCTTACGCAACGCGTTTGGAAAATGAGGCTGTGGTGGGATTGTGGCTTTGTGACCAGATGGAGTGACACAGGCTGGGAAAGTCCCCAGAACTCGCACCAAGAGCAAAAGGGGCAGATGTAGAAAGGAGAGAAGGCTGCTGTTGTGGTGGCATGAAACAAGAAGATCTATCAACCCAGTGATAGCCTGTGAGGGAGAAAATATCACATCAGGGACAAAACAGAATAGCAAAATCACTCTGCTGTCCCATGGGGGTCTGGCACAGCTTTACCAGAGAGGGAACAATTCAGCAGGTTAGAGAAACAGGATAAAATGAAGGAATTCATCCAGTGAGTGGTATGGTTAATGTTACAGAGCACGCCAGTCTCAAGATGGGATCAAACTCATGTAATTTTAAGCTGTCTAGTATTTAGGTATTTGCCACAGCAAGCTGCATAGATCCCCGTTGAGGCAATGGAGAAAGATGTGTATTTCTAAGGAGTATTTATCCCAGCCTCTCCCAGAGGTTGAGGGTATTCCTGGTTGGAAATGCCTACTTTTCTTCATTAACTGAATAATCTAGACAGGTACTTAATTTAGGCACCTAATTTACAAATGGCTAAAGTTGGTGGGATGAACATCAGTGTAGATAAGAATAAGTCCTTCCAGCCTTCTTCTTCTGATTCATTCCATAAATATTCTCCTGCACCACATTTAAGAAGATAGAAAGTTGTTTTCACCATGTGACTAACAATAAGAAGTACTTGCCAAGATGGCATAGGACCCCAAGGCCTTTGTGCTGTTATTGTAGACAAAAGAATTACCAATGATGTGGACTATTTTCTTCTTTCCTTTGCAACTAACAGAAAAAGAAACAAATTTCCAAGATTCCATACTTCTGTTTTTAATGTAAATATGTCAGTATTCTTTTTGGAGATGACAGAGCCTTTTATGAAACCGAGATCTTAAAGGCAGCTTGAATATACAAAGATCTCACCACAAGACTCTTGTATAGCTTCTACAGCATGTATCAGTCTCTTCTGAACACAAATCCCCATTTTCTCTGCATAAATGTTCCTCATAGTAGTGATGGGGATCACTGTGGGGTCTGGAGCAACTGAGGACTATTAGGCTGCTTAATGTAGCATAGCTAGATAGAACTTTATTCGTTGGTCTAAAATGCTCAGGGGAGGGCAGAGAAAGTCACCCTCAGGGTACACAGGCGGGAGCCAACGTCATAGAGATTGAATTAATCTGCAGGAAGAACAGTTTCTGGCAGGAAGAAACTAAGGCTCCAAGAATGAAGGTAGGATGAGTCAGTTGCTGGTCTGGGACTGGAAATCACAATCACTGCTGCTTCGCTGTCCACAGAGCCCCACTGCGGTGAATGGGGCAGTCCTGTCCACTGGCTGTTCTTCAAACTAGGGCATTGACTCAGCAATGTCTTGAGGCAGGTGCCAAAATTTAAACCTTATGAGTAATCCAAGGGGTCCTCGTGAAGGTGTTACAAGAACAGCTAGCGGATTTCAAACTAGCTTTGTGCTTCACAAAGAGGTGAAAGTCCCACATTCCAGAAGTATGATGAGGGCATTAGGGACTGCCATGTTTCAGTCATAGTTTTATATTCCTCTCTTGTATTTTATTTGTTAATGGTCTACATCAGAGGGCTCCTTTCTAAGTGTTTTCTATGTGGAAGTCTTTCCATGTTTCTGCTCTAGATCTTTTTTTTTTTTATGTTACACATTTTCTGAGGGCTGGTGATTCAAACCGTGTTTGAGGTCAGGGAGTGATGCTGTGTACACAATGGCATTTTAGCACTTTCAGTCATGTTTTCTACCCTCTTCCTAAGAGTGATGTAGTCTCTGCTGGCCACCAGGACCTTGAGGCTACAAAGGAATTTGGCACAAAACTCAGGGAACAACGCTCTGAATTTCCCTTTAGAGGTGTTCTTTTCTCAGCACACCTCATTTCTATCTCACTGAGAAGCCAGTTTGCTTTCACCGAGATCTGCAGAAATTGTTACAGTTTCCTTAGGGATTTACATATATAAAATACAAAAAATATGACTATAGCTAGGACGGAAGGTGGCATGGAACAACAACCGTTCAAGTATTTCTGGTGCAGAAAGAAGGATGCTCTGTCAATCTTAAACCACAAAAGAGATTCAGGAAGAAGAATGCCATTTCTCTGCAGTAACTCAGCCAGAAAACCAAGGCTAATGAGCTTTTTCCTACTAAATGCAGGCTGGAATCCTCCACTGTCACAGACTGATGTGGTCTTTGCTTAAGTCCTCCGTCCTCGGGGTACCATCAGACAGAGGCACGGTGTTCATTTCCTAGCACTTCATGAAAAAATAGAGAAGATAAAGGAGTATTTTATCATGTTCACTGCTTCTTACAGCATCTGATCATTGTTTGACCATCTCCATTTCAGGTTAGCCAGAGGAATTCAAGAAGACTGATTCTTCCAGTAGGATACTTGAACACTTTTAGGCCTCACATATCGAAGAATCTCCTGCGACTTTCTCTTCCGGCAGATGTGGATTCCGAAGCTCACATTTGAATTCTCACAGGGAAAAAAAGACTCTCTTATTTATCTCCTACTCCAGGACAGTCTGGCTTCAAAGAGGTCCATTGCTCTGTGCAGGGTGGAGTAGAGCTCAGGAGGTGTGGAGCAACCTCTTTTTCCCACTTGTTTTTTACAGGGATATATGCAACTCTCTCAGAAACACTGTGCTCTGACTCAAGCAGATTAAGTGGTGGTGTCTCTGATGAGCTGTGATGAGGTACCATCAGGGACAGAAGATATTGATGCAGAATGTTTTAAATGCAATCAGTCTGTATGACTTAAGACAAAAAGCATCATTCACACTCTCACACATCCAGTTAAAGCCTGCCAATACCCACAGAACAGCCCATATAGTTGGATCATTTCTCAACCACTAAAAACATACCAAGAAGAAAAGAATTTCACTTCTTCTGTTAGCCTGAAAACACATGAGTTTTTAGAAGGACTACCTGAGTGTATGAACTCCTTGCACTGCCTGGGGAAGCTCTTGGCTTTCCAGTAGAAAAACTGTTAAACCAGTAATGGGGGACTGGGTGTATCAAGTGTTGATGAATCTCCCATCTGTAGGCCAGACAGAAACATCTCATACTGAGTGTTTTGCAGTATCATCAACCCATCTGCAGAACTGTCCAGTGGACCCTGGGTACGTGATGGACTTCGCAAGAAGCAGGAAAGAAACAAGGATGGCAGGGGTTAGAGGGAGAGGTCAGGAAAGGAAGATGGGTGCAAAAGGAAAAGATAAAAAGAACGTAAATAAGTTTGTTCAAATATCACAGAACTGGCATCATTACATTTCTTCACCCAAGTCCTTCAGTCTCAAACTGACAAACTAATTAGAGAGATGCATTTTATGACTCCGGCAGTCTACTGCATTAAAATCAATTTTTCAGCTGGTCTGGCCAAATTATGAGGAGGACTCCAACCACATGTTTGCAAGGGAAAGTGTTAGTGCATGGTATGGTCAACTACGTGACTGGAGGGAACCAATTTTTACTGGTGAAGGAGATAAACAGCAAAGTCATTTTTGGTTTTATTTTGTTTAAATTTCTCTTCTCTTTGGCTTTGGACAGTGCTGAACTTCCCACCCTCTGCAATGCTGTCAGCCTGAAACATACAGACATCTGGCATGCGAACAAATTGCAGCCCAGGCAAATTCTATCTTGTAGTTAAGTTTGTCAGTCTCTCCATCTTGCTTGCTTGCTTTCTCTTGCTCTTTCTTCCTTGCTTGCTTTCTCTCTTTTTCTCTCACTCTTTCTTTCATCTTTTCTGCTGTCTTCAGCACCTGTCTTTGTAATAAATTAGAGGTCCAGCCGCCTTCGATTCATCCCAGAGGGAAAGAATTGGAAGGTTACAGTGTGATGACACCCCCATGGCTAGCAGCTAGACTCATAAAAGCATATTCTCATTAAAGCATTTCAGTTTTTATGATGGAAACCAATCCATCACAGTCAGCCACGGGGTCTTAAATACATTTTCATTTCTACTAAAGAGGCAGTGACCATGACATTGTACGGTCAATATATTCTCAACACGCTTCATGATCTTTAAGTGGCAGGGATGTTTGCAACAGCTCATGAAATCAGTGACAGCTGTAAATACCACACAACAGTCCTCACTCTTTTCTGATTACTGAAACAATGATTCTGGGTGGGAGAGATATGTAGATCTGATGGGTTTTAATTAGTCTGGACATAACTGGCCTGAAATTATACTGTAGGAGGACAGTTCAGAGTCGCCCTTCAGATTTCATTTTCTTTCACACTTTATCTGTGTGGCACAGCTCTGCTAAAAAGAGAGGTGATGTGAGCAATCAAAGGCCTCACAGTGCCAACACTAGTGCCTCTTAAAGGTCATTTCCAGGAAAGAAGGCATCACTTGTAACCATTTCCCAGCTTGCTTTTCCCCATTTCATTCTTTAAAGAACATTTTCCCAACCTCAGGTTTTCCACATAACAGAGTTTCTGTCTTTGAAAGTAAGAAAGTATATAAATGCATCACATTTAAAGTGCATGTTATGAATGGGGTTTGTTTATACTCATTGGTGTTCATGAAGTTCATTCACAAGCCAACACTAGATTATTCAATAAACTATATAAGCAAAAAGATAGCCCTTTGTAAGAGAGGGCACAGAAAAATGGATAACAGCAATACTGAACAATGAGAACAATGAAATATAATGGTCAGGTGTCTCAGGATATTAGAGATCTAAGAAGTACCTTCCATGTTATAAAGAAAGGAAGTTTTAAAGAGATTTCAAAGAAGATAACATCGTAACTTTGTAGATATTCATAATGGGCTCCTTTAAAGGATGTGGGAACAATATATGAAAGGAGTTGTCTGAAAATGTAGAAAAGTTTTATATAGAAGTTGATCCTCTTCATAATTTATTTTTTAACATTTTTTTATTTTATTAATTTGAAGCCATGATTGCTGTTGGGCTCACTACTGGCCCTCCCACATGCCCAATGCATCATAGCATTCTTGGCTTGGCCATGCATTCCAGCTGAGCTGGGGAATGGCAAGCGCTGGGTGGTGTGCACAGGGCAAGAGTCATATGGACTCTTATTGGCTTTCCAGATCTTCAAAGTACTACATGAACTGAGGTTGATGTTGGTGATTGGTTTGGGAGCAAGTCTGAGTAATTGCTAGCACGGCTCCTGGCTGAAACCAAGGGGAGTTGGTGAAATGTGAATGTTTGGAACTGATCATTAACGGAAGGAGGAAGAACAAATGGTATATAATCCAAAGAGGGTAAGCAAGACTTGCCCAGATCTGCCTTTTCTTCAAAACTGCCACTTTTATTGATTGCAACAGCAGAAAAGCTAAATTTTGGTCATGGAGAGTAAACTTTATTTGCTCTTCTTATTGCTGAGGTTCTAAGCTGATGTCTTGTTGCCAGTGGGTGGAGTGGTGAAACTTATATTGCATCTACTATGGCTAAGCAGAGGACCTCCATTTCCAGGGCTGTCAGCTGAACCTTCTTCACACTACAGAGAGCACTTTAAAAAAAAAAAAAAAAAAAAAAAAAAAAGTGAAATGTGATCTTGCTGGAATGGAGATGTATCCAAAAGAACTGTGCTTTGGGTTGTATAGCCTTCACAAGGAGTCAGAACAAAAATCCAGACTTCAATGCGAGACCAATCAGAGTTGCTCAGTCCCTGTGGAGATGAGATGTAGAACTGGAGAATGTAAACAGATGTGGAGACATTTTGATGCATGTCTTCTGAAAAGACAAATTACTTTCATGCTGCTATATTTTGGAGTTCACTCCATCTCCTTATCAAAAATATGATGCAAAATACAATAGTCACTTCATTTTCTTTTCTCAATCTGCCTGGAGAGCAAAAGACACAGTCATCTAGTAGATGAGGTAACAACAGTGCCTAACAGCTGTTGGGAAAGACTTGGAGAGATTAAGACACTGAAGAAAAAGGGAAGAATCATCAAGAATGTAAGAGTCTGAAGGAAATCACTATGATAGACTGAAATCTTGAAATAGCATGTATTTATTTGTTATTGCAGGCAGGTTGATTAGTACATGAGAGATTCCAGCACAGCCTCATCCAGCTGGAACAGAGGATGCAAATGATGAGTATCCAGCTAACCCCATATGGATAAAAATATTCCATAGAAACAAGGAACTATAGGATACAAAATAGGTGGAACTGCCTAGTCTTGTCCCCATTTTTCTGCAGGGGAGAACCACTCTGTGAAAAAGGTAAGGCTGGAATATTCTTGGCATCCGTGGAGTGGGATGGACATCAGCATCCTCTGTGGGTGGACAAAGGACATGCCAACAGCCAAGATCGTCTGTAGAGCTAAGGGTATCGAAATGGCAAGGCTTGTTCTTCAAGGATAACTCAACCAATTTCAACTAACCATTGTGGCCTGCTCAGGCCAATATTATGGACAGCAATAAACAAGAGGACACTGTGTCTCATCAGTCTCATGGATATAACTTTCTGCTTACAGCTGTATTTGGCAAAGGGCTGTAGGTGGTTATGGACATTGAGTCAGTGGCTGGGCTTGGATGGGAGCCTTCTGGCTTACAGCCCTGTGCTCTAACCATCTAATCTCTCAGCCCAAAGGAAATTGTGGTGTCCCTGTGGGCCCTTGGTAAGACACCACAGCTTTGTTTGTTGAGTGCTTAGCTTTTGATGGGGATATTTGAAGGTTTCACAGATGGCAGTCAGTGACTCTCTTCCCTTCTTCTACCTGGAGGCTGCCAAAGGATGGCAGCAAAGAGGCAGACGTTAGAGGGACATCAGGATCTGAATAGACGGGGTATGTGCAATAGAAGTAGTGCTGGAATCGCTTTTTCTGTGAAAGAAAAGCACACCACCCTGGAAAACAAACTGTCTGGAATACAGTATTTTTTGCAGTTTGGTACTGCTAAAAAATGCTGCACTGGCATCTCTGCAACATGATACTCAAAAGCAAGAGTACGGTTTGTTATTACATCTGTGGCCAGTAGGACTCCGTGGTGGTGAAGGAGACGTCCTCAGCTATGGCTGAGTGTTTAGTTTCCATGTCCCTTCTGTCCTAGGATGGCAGTCAGCAATAATTACTTCAGTGGTTTCTACCCTGCAATTCGTAACCTCTAGGGACTATACAGAGCTCCACAAATTTGTTCCATGCGAGCCCCTTCTAGCAGGATGATGACTTCTAGTCTCTGCTGAACTTGATGTAGATTCACGTGGGAAAGCTAGAGGAGAAATGCCGGTTCAGTGGAGCGGCCAGTGCCAGGCCAGCTTTCTGTAATGAGCCTTCTACATTTGGAAACAATCCTGAATTAACAGCGAAACAAACATAATGAATGAACTGAGACATATGATTTAATGAACTACCAGCCACCAGATCTAGAGGGGAGAGGAAAACCCATCACTGATTACAACTGTTATGCATAGGAGTGTTAAGAATATCTCCTGACGACAGGAGAAGATGGGCCTGTGTCCTTTAAATCTCTGGCAAATTCCTGTTATCTAAGCATGCTTTTTTGCAGAACAAGAGAAGCAGCACTTTCTTTTTGTTTTCTTGTTTAACAGAGCTCCTGTGCCTGACATAATCTTTACACTTGCCTCCCTAGTTAAGTCTCTTTTTTCTTTTCCTTCCCTGGTGTTTGCATGAACTTGGTGAACCCTCATCACGTGTGGCAGTGTTTATATTTGCACAGGCTGTTCTGCGTGTCTCTGTTTGTGTTGCCACCACATCTATATGGCTTGGCAGCAGCCCCATGGCTGTGTTTCAGCTGCATATAAATCAGCTTCCCTCTATCCCCCTGTGTTTCCATCTGTCTGTCTTCCCTGATTGCTCTGAAATGTTACAGGGCATGGGGGCTAGCCCATGGCTGAACCTTTCAAACAGAGATGGTACAAAATAAAACCTGGGCTTCTCCTCCACAAACTCAACTCATCAAGGTACGGAGGTGTGGAGTGTTTATGTTTTTGAAGGGAGAGGACAGGCCTCAAAACAGGGACTAACCCCTGCTAATGTATTTTTCAAGTCTGTTGTTTCCCCCGAAAAGTTGGTGCAGAAGCTCTGAGGTCACCTCTGGACTGTGGAGCTAATCATCCCTTAGACCTTCATTACATGAAGATCTCCCCTTCCTCACACAAAGTTCATTTCTGCTCTTTCATTAGTTATCATCTCTAGTTTCATTGGTTATAACGTCATTAGGTCACTTCTTTCATTGGAGAAGAAGATGTGAAATGCATCCAAAGATTGGTGGCACAGGGAACTGGAGGTACCTGGTCATCCAGGGAAAAGGGTGTCAGGCAGAAACTGTAGACCTCGATACTCTGTATGTACAAAGACATTTCTCCAGAGATCTCCTCCCAGACAGAATTCACAGTGGCGTTAATCACACATGCAACTGATTGATTGAATTGCTGTGAACCCTGGAAATAAACTTCTAGCCTACAAGGAGTGTCTGTGCTTATCTCTTGGCCATGTCTCTTCTCTCAGGGAATGGATACCCCAGGGGAACAGAAAATGGAGCGTGTTGCCCTTTGGCTATTGGCACTAACTGGCCAACCCAGTAGAGATGACAAGGACTAAATGGGGAGTCTATATCTCCCTCAGATGTTAGAATTGTCTATTACAAAAAAACCTGAGAAATACCGATAGGACAAAAAAGAGGGGAGAGGAGCAAGACCCCCCTGTTGTCTCGCTGTACTTCAGTCAGGTGTCAGATCTAAAGACCAATGTTTTCTCACCACATTTGTATTGGTTTGGTATTCTGGCTTCCTTCTGAGCATAAAACTGTAAACAAGGTTTTCCCTTTTACACGTAAGTGCTAGGAGGGCTTTGCATCAATGCTCTAGCTCTAGAAGGAAGAAAGTACCAACAACCTGATCTCAGAAACATTGTAGACTAAGTGAGAAAAATAGTGGATAAACTTGAATTGGCCCTCCAAACCACCCAGATTCTACTTCACAAAGGAGACAATGTATCCTTACCTAGGACAAATCGATTAAAAATCATCTGTGACTGTGGGTTCATATCTCTTTCCAGCCTTCTCTCAAACTGGGAGATGTTTGGGCTTGGTGCTCTAGTTTTGCTTAGTTCTCTGGCTCCAAATCTGAAACCTTCAAAAGCTACGTAAAGTTACATCTAATGCTTAATTTTAATAGATTCAAGAGAATGACGGGTAATGCTAGTTTTGCTACACAAATGAATCCTTAGTAATAGTAAGTTATCCTATTACTACCTCTGTCTAGTAGTGCTTGGTTACTAAACCTTTGTTGGAGTGTGAGGGTGGCTGTGATTTAATTTTTGATGGGAGTAACTTATTTAGAAATTCAGAAAAGGCAGATATCCCTGTGACATGAATGTCCCCTCCTGTTGCACTTCTGGTTGAAAGAGAGAATCTCTAGATTGTTTTTCAATATCGCTGATGTCCCAGCCACATGTCTGAGTAGATGTCATTAAAAACGAGACTTGCAAGAAACCTTGGACACTATCTATCCATGGAAATCTCATAGAACCAGAGTGGTTTTAACGTTCACCAGAATATTTCCACAAAAGTTCCTAGGATGCCAGCGAAAGCATTGACTGACCACAGAAGACAGATACGAGACAAGTGCATGACAGCATTTATACATATGGGAAAAAGTATTAAGGATCCAACTGAGGACTATATTGACATACCTATATTTACTTTTTTTAATTATTATTTTTAAAAAGCTGGATAGTAAATTTTAAGTCTGTGTTGTCCAGTCTGTAAAACAGTGCAAGAACAGGACATGTCTAGCAGTACAGGACTAGGTCCATTTGGATTCAGCATTTAGAGAGCAGAAGCGAAGCAATCAGGTGTCAAAAGACAACAGTAGGTTAGATCACGATGAAGAGACATCCTTCTCACCCACTGGGGACTTCCTTGCTTCTTAGAATGAGATGCAGCTGTTCAGGCCTTAGGACAGAAAAAACCCACAAGAAAAGATTGATCTGGACACAAATCCCTGGCAGGGACTGGTGAGGATAGAAGTCTGGAGAGTAACAGAGCTGCACTATAGTCAAGTTGGGGGCTGGGGGAAACATCCCCTACGGAAGGGATCCAGAGATCGCTACTGAGGTGCTGAGACTGAAGATTTTGCCAGGGGTGGAAATGAAGGTGGTTCATGCCCTCAGGCTAATTCCAGGAGATTCACTCATGCCTGAGAGCATTAGTCTGTGTGTTGAACTTTTTCAGCTGGAGATGCGTTCACAACTTGACTTTTCATGTTCGTGCACTTTATAAAACCACAATCGTATTTTATTGGGCTTTTATAAGAAGGCCTCTTAGGTCTAGCAAAATTAAACCTTAACAGAAGAGACTGAGATAGAGACACATGCAAGAAGGGAGAGACAAGAGAAGGACCTTGAGTGATACAAGTAAATACAGAAGGGCAGATTGAGGGTAAAGCAGAAATAAGCCCCCATAGAGAACTTCTTGGGCAAAGCTGAAGACAAGGCAGAGCTGTGTCAAAGCAAGTATCTGACTTAGACACTTTAAATTTATCCATCAGACTAAAGGCAAATGTACAGCTTGATTAACCTCCCCAGATCCTACTCAGCTAGCTTGGACCTGGAGCAGGATGTAATACCAGTCCACCACGCCAGCCATCACACCAGAGGCATCTTGTTAGCGTTGCTGTGGCCGAGAAACGATGGGGAGGTGCAATGCAATTGAAGGTGACAGGGAAGGAAATGCATTTCCCTTTCTATCCAACCTCGGGAATTCAGTACTGCAGATAATTACTGAAACACCTTCCAAAACAGGAGAGGTTAATCCTCTGCATTCAAATATCACCGATGGTATAGGTAGTGTCCCTAGTGGGATATGCTGTCGTAGGGGAGGGACTATACATTAATAGCCACTATGCTTAAAGAGGAGTTCCCCTCTACGGCAGAGTTTGGCGGCAGATATTAGATTCCTTCTCCCTCATTTTGAAGTCCTATAGTCCAAGGTTTAGAGGAGCTGGTGAGCTCTCTAAAACATTCCTTCTAGTCTGCAGTGACTCTGAAAGTATCCTTCAGCTCACATTGAGACTGCTGGTGGGCTGTGGGTACATCCCACATCAGCAGGAGGTGACCTCGTACCCAGGGACAGGTACACCAGAGCAGCTGGGTCACTGAAGCCAAACCCTGTGAAACTAAATTTGCTCTTGTCACGGTCCATACAGCATTCACACCATTGCATACACCCGCCCCGACCTCTTCCCAAGCCCCTGGCACAAATGTGACTCTTTTGCAAAAGAACAAACAAATAAAAAAAGCAAACAAACCTAAAAGCTACAACTTGAACGTGTCAAAAACCAGGAGAGATCTGGCACGTAATTTTTGTCCCATGTCCTTCCTATAGCACGAAATGTTACATGAAATGTTCTGGTCCTCCAAAGAAGCGGGCCATGCACCGTGCAGCATGGAAAGGCAGCTCCTCCAGCCCCGTCATGATCCCCAAGCCTTCGGTGCTGGGATCAGCACAAGAAAGGATGCCAGAGAAAAAGTATGAGATTACCTCTTCGCAAAACCCTTTGGCCTGAATCACTGACATCTTTGATTTAAACAGTAATTTAAAACATGCATGATGAGAAGTCAGGGAAAGGATCCAGGAAGGCCTGGGGTCCAGCCAACATGACATGTCTGCCAATTCGCTATTCAGAAGGTAAGTTTGCTAGGAAGGGGCAGGATCATGGCTGAAACCTGTCATTGCCTCAGCTAAGCCACAAGACCCTTACTCAGGAAGGAGCGGTGGTTGCCTGCCTGCGCCAGCTTTGCTTTGCTGGACACCTACAGCTCTGGTCATTTGCTCAACTTCTCTAAAGCAGTGTATAGAAGGATGTGGGGAAAACTCTACCATACTGTCCCCAGCTGATCAGAAAGCCCTGCTGATGGGTGCCCCATGGGTTCCTCTCCAGGCCGCTAAGCCAACAGTAGGTTCAGTGATGTAGCTTGAGGGTGAGGAAGGCATGCAGCGGCAGAAGGAAACAGAAGAAATCTGGATGAAGGAGAGGACAAAAGGAACACACGTACAAAGGACACATACAGGCAGCTTCTTTCCACTCTTCTGTCTCTCCCAGACAGCTGGCTTTGCTGAGTGACACTTCTGGCACCTGCCTCTTGCCGTGAGGAGACAAAAGAGAGCAAAGTAAATCCATTTAAACTGACGTGTCCTAATTGCTTGATCTCAAAGGAAAAAGTATATGACTTTAGGTTGAACGCTACTGCAGAATTGACTCAGGCCCATTGCCAGTGGGAGCCCAGATTTAGAAATATCAGTGGTTTCACTTTGGTGAAGGGAGAGGTGAGTTCTGATCTAGCTCTGAGTCCGGACTCTGTGGCTCTGGTCCACCATGAGTCTCTGGTGACTAATTGCCTCCTGGGGTTAGATGCCAATAGCTTATTCTCACACAAATTATCTTCTTCCCTGCTAGGCAATTTCAGATTCGATGCTGATACTGATTGTGTCACTTTTCCTCTCTCTCCTGGGTCAGGTTCAGGTTGGAAACTCATTTCTCGGAGAGGCAGATACAAGAAGAGGTCTCTCTGACTTTGAATCAGGTTCTGTATGATCATGACTCAATGATCATAAATCCTCCAGGGCTTGAAACCTAACAAGGGAATAAAGGAGGAAGCTCCGTCTCTCTTAGATCAAAGAGAGAAAAAAAAGTTGAGATGTAAAGGAGACAAAACGTGCTGCAGGGTATGTGAAAATCAGAGCTCCCATACAGCTTGCTGAAGACTGCCAAAATAGGGTTCTCCACAGCCATCCCATACCTACGCAATAGAGCGATGGGAGCGTTTTTAGATAAGATCAGGCCCAGAGAGAGCATGCCTGGCTCTGTTTCTTCCAGTAGAGCAATATGGAAACCCAGTGCTGGGAAACCGTTTTTCCATGCCAGGAAGGAGTCAGGGAGTTGTGTGCAACCATTCAGAAGCCTCTGCTCCCACGCATCCTCCTGCTCGCTGAAACCCTGCCAGGACGGCAAAGGAGGAATTGGTTTACGTGCAGTAAGTGAAATAAATAGATAGATAGATAGATAAACAAATAAATAAAATAAATTATGCTCTTCCTACCTTGCTCAGCTAAATAAAGAGAGAGGGACTGGAATCAAATTCAGGAGGAAGTCATCTGCAGGTGCGCAGAGCTGGGCATTGGGTGCTGACAGCGCTGGTAAACATGATATTTATTCCCTAGGAGAGAATTTTGGACTGCTCTTTGTGAGACCTGTCATTCACTCTCTCCTGTTCTCACTAGTGAAATCTCTCTGCTGCGTGAGCTCACAAGGATCAGACAGCACCGGCTGGGTCCAGCTTGAGTTTCCCCAATGATTTACTTCTCATCTTGATGAGTTTGTTCCTCAAAAAGTTCAGATTCACTGCAGAAATGTATCCCCTTGGCTGAGTGCAACCCGCTGGCAGTCATTTTGCTTCCCTGTTTGCCTGTGCTGGTGGCACTCCAGTTCCCAAGCGGTTTGTCAAACGTCCTGTGCAAATGTCAGACTGACCATCCACCCATCTGAGCAGGCTATTCTACCATGGTCAGTGGCAAATTGCCTGGGGAAAGAGCATAAGAAAGAAAGTTACAGCGCTATCCATTCTCTAGCTGGGACCTCCCAACTCTTATTAATCAGCTCCTTAAAGGACTTGCCAAGAAGGAGGCCCTGTAGACAGTTGCAGTAGGCAACATCCTCAGTGAATCCTCCTCTGTCCTGCTTCTGGCATCCTCAACATTCAGTGGCAAAGGAACTTCTCGTGGAAAGTGCATGTAATGTGAAAAAATACCACTATGCTTTCAAGTGGCTCCTTTGAGCTTCCCCCAACTGACCCTCCTGTTTGGGAGCTGGTCTCCCACAACCAGGCACCATTCCTTCCTCCTTTGTCATGTCCTCAGCTGCCCACACACCTGCAAAAATAGAGAGAACATGTCTATAATCCATTATTTGTTCTCATGAATTCTCTCCCAATAAAATAAGCAGAGATCTAGAGATTGCATTATCCCATCTACTCCTGGGAATTCAGGAGGGAGCTCAGTGTCCAGAATGGCCCGGGGACCCAAACGTGTGACAGCAAAGAGGGTCTGTCTTTGCCTGCTCTTGCCAGGCATTCAGCTCCCTCTCTATTCAAATACAAACGCCCTTTTCCTCTGTGCACCACCAGTAGCAGATCTAAGCCATCCAAGTGAACAGTTGTTTTTCACTTTGTCACATAAGTTGCTCAAGTGATTCGACTGAGCTAAATTCATCCTTGTCCTGCTACCAGGCTCCCATAGAAGGTACGACAAGGGCTGGGGACGGAGAAGTCAGGGTCAGGGGACCTCTATGTACCAGCTAGTCCAGTTTAATGCAATGACCGATAGCAAACTGCAGCTGGAATAAAACTGAGGGTAGCTCTAGTTGCTTTAACACCTCTTGTGGGGGCCACACAGGCTTCCTTTTCAGAGAAAGGAGAAAAAATACTCTCTACTGTCTGTTCTTATGCCAGCATTTTCCTACCTTCTCCCAGAGCAGCAGACTTGCTCTTTAATGCCAGTGTAGGATGGGAGCTAAAGCGCAGGGCTCCTACACCAGGGAATGTTCCAGAATTGCCGCAAGAGCAAAAGAATAATTAAAAAAATGCAAAAAAAATTGGATACTAAAACTGGAGATAAAAAGTATGGATTTAACAGAGATATACAGCTTCAGCTACCTGTAACTCTCTTTGTTTCACACTATTACCTTGACCCCTTTCTCTTTGCTAATATCTCTTCCCCTCATCCCCCAGAGGCTGATTGCTCTTTCCTGAAATTGTCTGAACAGCTGACATGGAGTCATTAAACCAAAAACAAGTGTTCCCCACCTGCGTGCAGCTGAAAACCGTGCACTCCAGTTTCAGACCTGAAGAATGGCCGGCGATCCTGAAAATGCATCTGTTTTTCTAACTCTCCAAGTTAGTCTAAGGAGAGATATTCCCTCTCTTTGAAAAACCTACTTCTAATAAAAATAATTCATTCCACCTCTGAGTGAAACCTCAAAATGTCCAAATTTGCTGGAAGTGGGTTTCTGACCTTTCGATGTGAAAGATGAGCTGGCACATTTCCCTGGGAAACCTTGCTTTCAGGCAAACGGTTTGACAAAGTCAACCTGTTCCCGCAGAACCTCTCCAGTCTGGCTGGTGGTGTTTCCAGCCAAAATCCCCCTCCTGCCCCACTCCAGCCCTCTCCGTTACAGCCAGAGAAGAAAGCATTAGTGAAACAGAAGGATCCTTTCTCGCTTTCAGAGTGGAAACGAAACCAACATTAGCCTATTTACAGAGGATCTTCATGTGAAGGCTCAGGCCAAGAGCAAATGCCAAACAGGCCTGGGGTTAGGTTTTCCAAGTAGCTAAAAAGCTATAAACGTGGCCCTAAAAAAAAAAAAAAAGAAAAAGGAGAGAGAGAGACAGACAGACAAAGAAAAGAAGGCAGATTTGGGAAAAAAAAAAAAAAAAGGCAGGTGCTATTTCAGCAGAGTTCCCAACTCAGCAACTTTCTTTCAAAGCTTTCCAGTACCACTGTTTGCTGAGTTGCTCTGGGCTTGGCTGCCAGGCAGGCCAGAAAGTACATGTACGGGCCATTATTGCTGGGCTGGCTCTGAATGGCTTCTAACCGTGTTTGGATGCTGTTGCATTGTCTGAGCCTCCTGGCACGCTCCCAGGGGGGCTTCTTGTTTGCACTGCCACATCTGTTTGAAATTCTGGCACATCTCAGCCTGAGAAATATGGTTTGTGGTGTCATAGCAACCACTTTTTCTTGATCTGACAGGCAAGGCAAGGTTATGGAGGCCTGGAAGTGCTCCTTACAAATCTGGTTGCAATGGATAGAAAGCTCCTGAGGCTACTGATCACACATAGAACCTGTGGTTTGATTTTTTTTTTTTTTCCTGGATTGCTATCTCCCACCCTACTGTGCCTTAAATCACTGTACTTAGTGATTTAAGGCAGTGGGTTAGTTCAGAAGTCTGGATGAGACCATCAAACCTGCTCTTGACAATTCAAAGATGTCCAGCTTGGACATCTGTCACCGAGCTGCAAAATGCAAAGACATTGCAGCTCCCCAGATGAAAAACATCTTGGGTACTAGGGGATCTGGACAGAAATTTGCCTTTCTGTTCCTGTGGTAAGAACATTAAGTTATCTATAAGCACATCTGTCCTTTCTCCTGAGGAGAGGTGTGAGGTGGAACGTGCTGCACGTGCTTCTCCAGCAACCCTTTCTTGGAGCAATATGGACAGAGCCACCAAACTTGTCCTCAGGTGTCTTCAGTGCGATCTGCAGTGAAGGAAAGATGCCAAAGCTTTGACCGGAAGATAGAGAATTTAGTTAACCACTACCATTGTTTAAAAGTCAAAGAATCCTCTACCTTTGGGCTGGGCAGCGTTGCTAATTAGCACGCAGTCATCAGTATAAAACGTGCTTGCTGGGTCTCTTAGCGGAAGCCATGCCAATCGGTCCTTTCTCAGTTGCTCCATGCCCTGTGCCATGTAACGACGGCCAGGGAGCAGAGGCCAGGCTCTCCTGCCAGTGCTCCTGCCCGT
>NW_010531060.1:147599-149017 GCF_000687285.1 Phaethon lepturus | reverse complement strand
GCAGGAATGTAAATGTTTGGCAAAGACAAAGGGAACGAAGCCACCTGAATCTTTTCCCCTGGAAAGGAGCCTGGCAGGAACCACAGGAATGTTCCTCGAAGCAAACGGTACGAGAGAGAAACTGCAAGGGATTAAATCCTTGACACCAGCGCCTGGCTGCAGGCTCGAGTGGCTGCAGAAAAGGCATTGCGGGGGGGTACGAAGGGAGAGCCCAGCACCAGCGAGAGGCCTCTCTCGGTGTCGGTACTGTTGGGATGGGTGAGCAACTTCCCGCAGGGAGAGCACCGAGTCTCCCTGAAGAAACCAGCTGCCAAGCGCGACTTTCCTCCGCTCCCCTGCAGGTGTACAAACGATGGCTGAGCAGCATGGATTTGAACAGTAGTAGGCTGATCTGAAAGCAGAGCGTTTGTTGTATAACTGACAAGCAGGTCAGAGCCAGGTTATCCCCAAGAAATGGACTTGGCTTGGCAAAGAAGAGTGAGTATTTGCAGGGCTGTTAAAAACTTGTGCTTCCCCAAAGAAAAGCACTAGCAAGCACGGGAAGAACGGCGGTGGATCCAATTAAAAACACACGCCAAGGCAAAAAAAGAGAGAAAAAAGAAAACAGAGTTTTTCAAAATGTTTTAAAAATATACAGCGGGAGAATCCAGACTTGTTTGCCATAAATGAGGAGGCAATCACGGTGCAACACAGGTGTCCACTCCCGGAGGGAAGGCAGGGGAGAGGGCAGCCAGGCAGCAAAGAGAATAATTACAGACTCCATTGAGGGTATCGGCACTTATTTTGGGATATGAGTCCAGCTTTGCTATGAGGACTCCATTTGGAGGTCTGCCATGGAGGAAACTCTGAGGAAATATTGGCTATCACTACCCACAAGGATGGGAGGAGCTGGAGTCTCTTCCCAACTCTGACACCAACCTGCAGGGTAGAGCGTACTCTGGTAAGCCCGTGCTTCAGTTTCCCCACCAAGATTCTCCCCTGACAATAATGCTCCTGATCAACTTTGTCAGATGTTCTGAGGGGTCTGTAAGGAAAGCAAATGTAAAATTAAGAAATAATTTTGAACGTGCTGAAATAGCTAACTAGTGTTCAGATCTTCCTTTATGAAATTCTTTGCTTGAGAGGCACCACACTCTGATCTGATCATCCCAAAGACTTTGCAAAGCCACCAGGCAGTCAGTCATAGGTACATATGTGCCCATTGAGGAGTGATGGTTGTATGCATTTGTTCAAAAATGCAAATGCTCCCCAAACCAAATCATTCTTCAATGACTTGGCACAACACAGACCCAACAAATTTTGTGGCATGAGTTGTTTGCTTTTTCCTCTGTTTTATGTCATGCTTCCCTATCAAAATGTTGTTCCAAAATCAAATTATAGATGTTTGTGAGCAAGGACTCCTGATGTCCTGGTGTCTC
>NW_010531060.1:129440-147568 GCF_000687285.1 Phaethon lepturus | reverse complement strand
CTGCTGAATCATCGCCATAGCATTCTCTTTGAGCTTGGCTGTAAGTTCTTCTTACACCTCCTACCAAGGGTTTCAAAGAAACTGTGAGTGAACTCTAGGCTACTTAGGTGGGGTTTGTGCCTGGGACAACCCAATCTAATGGCAGGTCTGCTGCTGAGAGGAGTGGTCTCACCTCTGCACTTGAGATGGCTTACACAGATTCTGGAATAACAGTCTTCTAAGTGAATAAAATTAAGATGAAATGGTAGTTGTTCTGTGAACAAATATGGCAGTGGCTGTGAAATGAGAGTGAGGAATGGGTAGGTGTTGACTGAGCTCTTCCAAACAGAGAAAATCTCAGAGTTTTCATTGCTCTGATGCAATGAAGAGATGATGCAGAGAAAGTGGAAGAAGAGGAGGATTTTGCATGGGAAGAATATCTGCCCATCCTTTGGTTCAACTGGATGCAATAAAGGACTTACCCAACTTTATTTTAGCTGTCTGTGATGTGGACGTTGCCATCTGAACTAGTTTCTCCAGCCACATTTAGGGAGGAGGAACAGGCACTTTCAGATACAATTCATCTGTATGAATGTAGACAGTTACTTTTGGATGTGGTGATCCATGCCCAAGTCTCTGCTGACTAGTTACATCCCAATGGGCTGTAGAGAACGCTGAACATGATTAACTGAGATGGGGCTGTCAGCACCACGTCAGATGAGTCCCATCCAAATTCTGTCAGTCCTTGGGCTGCAAGCCAGTGCCATCCCACCACCAGCTGGGATTGCAGCTTAGGTCAGAACTGTGATGGAGCTGCAGGATGCCCTGCGCTGCGATCAGGGCAGAGCTGCAGCAAGGATGGAGGGAGAGGGGTATGTCCTAAAAAGGAGGTAAATATGACGCTGGCCTCTGCCTGCCAGTGTTGTCATGAGAGAAGGGTTGCAATTCTGAGACAGAAGGAATTTCTGTGGGCTGGATGTAGTTTGGGGTAGGGCAGTGCTCTGGGGTGAGCTGTGAATGAAAGGGGAATCAAGCTGGTTATGCCTTAGGGATTAGGTGTCTTGCAAATGAGCTGATTAAGATAATTTTTTCTTCTGAACCTACCCGACATCAGCCACTCTCAAGATGCTTGCAAGGTACTTGGCGAGAAAAAGTACAGGTGTGCTTTAGTGCAGCTGTGTCTATCCTGCTCAGTTAGGGGCTTGGAAGGGTTATTACCTCTTCGAAGAAGAGAGCTGTTTGCTCTGGGATAGGAGAGATTGATGGAAGTGAGGAGGGGTTTGACCTAGAGGGCTTGTAGAATCTAAACTGAGCTGGGAGCCAGCAGGATTGTGGGTTTTTCAAGCTCCTGACTCAGCTTTTGACCTCTGGCAAATCATTGACCTGAGTCAGAGCAGCTGGAAAGTTGAATAAAACTTAGTCTGGCAGGAAAAGCAAAGATGCTGCATTGAGCTGATCTGTCATCCTTCTGTATTTGGGCAAATTTTGCTTTAAAGATACACACACCCTGAACTGACATGCCTTCCTCAGGGAATTGTGTGATTTTGGATCAGCCCTTCTGTTGCTGCACTGGAGTAACATAAGGAAAGAATGGGAGATGAAATGAACTGTGATTGGTTTTGTGATCAAGACATATGTAATTTAATAACGCAGAAATCTTGACGGTTTTGTTTTCTAACTGTCCAGTTAGGATTTCTCATGGGGAGATAGAAGAAATTCTAAAGAGAAGTTGCAAAAAATAATTTAACCTTCTTTCTTTTAATTAGATTTTAGAAAGGAGTGTCCTGTTAAAGGGGGGGATGGGGCTGGAGGAGCAGTAGTGGGAATAAAGCAAGGGCAGGGATTCCACGTCTAGCGTTACTGCTGATTTCTTGCGTGGATTGGGGCAGGATGGCCAGTCTCTTCTTGTTCCCATACTCCAGCTGTAAAATAAGGCAAGCATATTTGCTTGGAAAAGTTTTGAGACCGTCCATTCACATATACATTGTAATATAACCCAGCTAATCCATGAAGTCAAATCATGTGGATGCTCTGAGGCCATTGCAAAGAGAATCAAAAGCTCTAGAGACCTCTGGATGGAAGATAACGATTTCTTCTCTCCTAATTTTTCTTCTTTCAAGCACTGCACAAACAAGAATAAGAACTTGACCTTCCTTCAGCCATATCTCCCCCACTGTTTTTCAGCTTTAAGTGGAGGTTTGCATTTGATTCACTCTCTTGCCTTGGATTATACTGGAATGTCAGGTACAGAAAGACATCCGTGTACATCACTAAGTGACACAGCCTTTAACACTGCTGAGTTCTCCTTTCTGCTGCTCCTCACATCAAGTCTAGTGGTGTTAAATATGAGAAGTTATGTCTGTCTGAAAACCAAGATAACTCTCAATTTGTGTTGATTTTCCACAAGGCTTTGGAATGGGACTCTCAGTTATTTAGTGGAACTGTACTGCTCAGTAAAGGTATAGTGTTTCCAATTAAGAGGTCTGATAGTAAAAGAAGACTCATGGAAGAGATGGGAAATTAACAGGAAAATGCTGATCCAAGAATTTTGAGGGTACTGACTCAGAGGGACAGTTATCACCAGGCTCCCTCGGTTTCACCAGGTTCCCTAACCACAAGGCATTCATTAAGAAGCCCTGAAAGCAAGTGTTTGGCCCATAAGCGTGGGACTGTCTTCCCTTCTTCATTGACCCTTTAAACAGTTAACAGCGCTCTATATCTTCCCTGCAGCAGAAGCAATTCCCAGACGTTGAAGCATTTCCATTGCAAAACACAGCTTGGGATTCTGGACTTGGTTATTTGTTTGGAAGATGTAGACAAAATGAAAGTGCAGCAAACTCATACCAGATTGGATCCACTTCAGAAGCTGCCAAACAGCTGCCAGTGCTGTCAGGTCAGAAGAGCTTGCCAGGCTGTTCCCTGGGGCAGGGGGTAGGTTTTAATGGGGGAACCTGGGATCTGGAGATGAACTGTACAGCTACCCTGGAACAGAATATGCTGTCTACTGCATTTTCCCACCTGCTAGTATATAAACAAGCCCCCCACCCCCCTTTCCAGGCTGAAATGCAGCTGATCTAGAGCACATCCACAGCAAAAATGCCACTGGGCAATAAGCAGTTGCTACAGCATCACTTCAGACAAAAGAATATAGGCAAGTTAGGGACGTAAGGAAGAAAAAGAGAAAAAAGAACAGAAAGAAAATATAAGAAAAGTTTGTGGGATGTCACATAGCTTAATGTCCTGCTAAAGGATGCCCAGTTCTTAACCTCTGAGTCACCTCTTTTGGTCTCAGCCTGCTTACAAACATTGGAGAGTGAGTGGAAGATGCTGTTTGGTAGTTTAGGAAGAAAGAAGGTCTTACTAGCCTAGGTGGACAGGCTTACTACCTCAGTAAGGTAGTAAGGTAGATGTTGGCTGTAAAAGTAAACTCTCTGAAAGCATCTGAGATGTCCAGTGAGTTGCAGGTCTTCAGCTACAGCATGAGATTTTCTCTTGCTTCTGTCTTAAAAAAGGGTAAAAAGAAAAAATAAATTTAAAAAAAGAGGGAGCGAGATCTCTAGCTCAGGCAGTTTGGCACCTTTCACCATCCTGAAATGAGTCAAAAAGAAAGAAAAAAACAAACAAGTTGAGTGGGATACTGAGGTTCAAGACTCTGTGCAAAGAAACAAAAAAAAGAGGGGATTTTTATGGGCTGGATTTAGATCTGAAAGGGTTTTGTTTCATTGTTAATACATACAAAAGACAGGGAAACATCTTCCTCTCTTCAGGGACTCATGAGAGTCCACCTTGTAAACCTGTCCAATTGGAAAGGTACAAACCCTTCCATATGTTGTTATAAACATATGTCAGCTTCCCCTGATCTCACATTTGCATGAAAGGGAGCTCCCTCTGTTATCAGACATTAAGCAGAGACGACAGAAAAGAAATCCAACAAAAGTTAGATTAAGTTAGTAAACTGCAATACAAAGGGTGTTGGAAAGGACTTCTTCTGGGGCTGCTTGAAATTTTCCATCAGAATATTTTTCAGTGGAAAATCTGCCTTTCAATAAAAGCAAATTTGTTTTGTGTTGAGTTATGACCAACCTCTCAAGAAGGCTTCAGGGTGTGGTAGGAGGCCTGGAGATTCAGCTGGCTAATCTTCGGACTAGTGTCTCCTAGAGGCTGTCACTGCAGAGAGCTTTGTGACCCCATCCTGCTCTAGCTGCCGGGCTTGCCATGTGAACTGCGTTTCTCACAAAGCACCATGGTGATATGACTTCCATGGTGCGTGGCATTGTCTCAGCAAGAGAGGGGACCATGCTGCACCATGAGAGATGTGGGCAAGCCAGGAATGTCAGCTCACAGGGAAGGACAGGGACACAAAGCATACCAGCTACAACTCCCACGGGGAAGCATTTCTGAACTGAAATGGAGGGCTCTTGGCCAAACATTTTCATTGTTTGGTGAAATCTCAACATTTTCCATGGGAAAAGAAAACAAAAGCACAATAATAATGATAATAATAATGATAATAATGATGATAATAATATAATAATGATGATGATGATAATAATGATGATGATGATAATAATGATGATAATAATAATAGGAACAATTTTCAGCCCAGCTTTATCCAGTCAGGGTTTGAGAAACCCCAAGGACTGGGTTTCTATGAAGAGAATTCTTCGAGGGACCCACAGAAATTGAGGGTGGGAACCACATGTTGCTTGGGACTAATCAGACCATTAGACTAGGACCACAGGAGAGGTCAGGGAAGCCCATCCATGTGTGGTTCAGGCTTTAACTGGATTAACAATTATCAAGCAATGTCAAACCACATAAGGCAGGGGCAGCCAAAAACTTACAGGGGACAAGCCAATATATTTGTGTTTAAGGCAGAGATGTACGGCGATTCTGGCAAAGCCCAGCATGAAGAATGGGATAGTGAGTGTCTTGATATTAGAATAACTCATAATGAGTTGCATCATTTTAGATCCTGCTGTCTCTCAGGTACTTTCTTCTCTCTCTTGCCCTGGAAAGTCTGTGTTAAATTACCTATTTCAAGGGCTGAGCAGGTCTCGAGCATGAACAGTTGCAAGGCAAGAGTGACCAGGAGAGAAAGGCAGGGAGAGCAATTTGTGTCTGTAAGTTGCAAGGAGATACGATATCCACCTTGCACTTATGCTCAGTTTCAAGTTTCTGTTGAACAGCATCTGATACCTCCCATTCTCCATAGATGAATTAACTGAACAACAGAAAGACAGACGATAGAGACAAATTGGCTAAGTCAGCAAACATGTTCAACAGGAATGAGCTGGCCATGGGAAGGAGGGGAAACATTGAGGGTGGCTTTACTAGTAAGTGATCCTTCCTTGATTTACTTACCTGTGTTCCAGGTAAGCTTGGGAACTGACAGATGAAGGCAGTGCTCTGAGAATTCATCTCAAGAGATGATGTTTTCTATGGCCATTTACAATCACACCTGCACTGTGTTGTTTCACTCTCCTTGGGCTGGGTCTGTATTGTGGTGTATTTTCCTTCAGCACCAGTAAGTAATGACCTTCCTTCAGGTTGCTACTTACAGTGCTGTAGGAGACCTTCTTTCTCTCTCTCCTTCTATTCTAAGAGAAATCAAAGGAGGAAGCAGATCGGTTTGTGTCGAGTGTCTGTGTCAAGACAAAAGGGTCCCTACCAAAAACCAACACCTGAAACAAAGCTTTGCCAAAAGTTGTGTTGTGCTCAGGCCTGATTCTAAGCCTTAGGAGTTATGCCAAGAGTGATATAAGTGATAAAGTTCCCTTTAACTCTTCCCCTCAAATCAAATGTGTTAATTGTCTCCTGGAAGGTTATTCTCAAGGGACTTAGTCTCATGACTGACAAAAAAGAAGGTGGAGGGGTGATGTTAGGCATTCTGAAAGGCTTTCCACCCAACATGTCAGAAGAAGGAAAAGCATGCCCTTGATAGGATAAACAGGAAAAGGGTGGGAATGAAACCAAATCATAAGGACGAGTAACTATATATTTATGCCTTTAGTATCCCACAAGTTTTTGGTATTTTGTTATTTGCTGGCTGGTGATGATGAGATTCATTAGTGATGGACATGCTAGATATATCTGCAAGGGAGGGATTAATGTAGTCAACATATAGACAGATTTATTCCATCTGAGATACAACCAGAGACCTTGACATATTTTTTGACATGAGGTAATATTCATAAGGTAGTTCATCATTGCAGAGGTCCCTAACTGCACTAAGTCAGGATCTCGAAGAGAAAGGGCAGCCAGAAAAAAAATACTGCAAGCCCTCATCTCCATCTCTGGAAGTCCTGAAGCTGCAGACTGGTGGGAGAATGAAACACTCCCTATTCACCTTGTTCATAACCTTTCCACTTGGCATCTGCTATTAGCCACTGCCAGCACAGTGGCTGTTCTATTCCACAGCTGTGGAATAGAAGGACCCAATCTGACATGGGTTGTCTGTTCATATCTTCCTGTGATACAAAAAACCCACTGTGCTGTTTTGGAGCAAACTGTCATATATTACAACCACAGTTGCTTTAGAAACATGCTAACCAGCCATGAGTGTAGAAGAAACACGAAACAGTGAAGACCAGTTAGACCTCCCTCTCCAGTCTGTTCTTGGAGGAAAGCAGAGTATTGTGCTATATGGTCTCCACTCCATATTTCATCTCCATTGTGCTGTTAACACACTAAAAAAAAAGTATAGACTTTTCCTTGTGTCTTTGAGGAGACTTCTCAGTGGAGCAGTTGTCACCATAAGGCACGTTTTTTTGGTCATTGACTTTCTTTCTCCCTCCGCTAGCTCTATGTCCTTACAGTAGTTCAATGCTTTTCTCTTCTTTGGTTCAACTGTTGAACTCAGAGGGAGCACCTTCTCCAGCACAGTTGTCACTGAATGGCACTGAGATCCTCCCTCTCTGAGGGTACAACTGCCTTGCAGATAAAGGCAGGACTGCAGCTCAAGTTGAACACACTTGAAACTGAGTCAAGCTCATTGGGATCCTGTCAAGCTTTCTAGTCTGCTTTTGCATCTTGAACTCCCAACTGAAACTCCTTACATCACACTGATATTTCTCTCAGGAATAAAACTAGTTGAGATGTGACTTCCAAAGCCACAGCCACCACTAGATTGCAGTGGGGATGTCCTCTCCAAAATGCAGTTCAGCACAAGAAAGATGAACTGGGCCATTCATCCAACAGAGTGAAATGTCCTTCCTATTCCAGTTCATGCCTGAACAAGCTGACCTAAAACTTTGTCACCCCAGCAGAGATGTAGGGTTGATGCCTTCCAAGCCTCAGTAGTTGGCAAGCAGTAGAGCCATAGGAGGAAAAGTAGTTCAGGCTCCTGTTGGCTTGAGCTGACTAAGCTCAATATTGTCTGATTGTTCAGCTGAACTTCCCTGCCAGTCCATCTGCATCGACTGGTTGTCTCTTAGTTCAGACCACAAGAGCCCCAAAATCTTGCAGCTTGTTTGGCTGCAAGGTAATAACATTTCTTTGGGAGGACTCATCCTTCTTGGGAAGAATCTTCTTCACCCAATTTCCTAAGGAAACTAGGCTTGAGCAATTCTATTGTCTGTATTTCTGTGTGCCAATCTGCTCCTCTCCAAACAACTGTTAAACCTGTTGTCGAAGTGATAGAGTTCTTAGAGATTTTCTGAGATATAAGCAAAAATAAGCACAGAGAGAGAGATACAGAGCGATATGTGGTAGCACAAGTTCATGTGTTTAAATTAGAGTCCTGAGAACAGGAAAAGTTTCAAACAGAGGTCTTCATTAATCACCAGACACAAATCAGTGGGAAACCAGGCATCAGTAGTACCACATGAACAAACAGTTTGTTTGTCCAGTGTTTCTTCCTTTCTTTTTTCTTTTTGGTCTGAATCTGTACAGCACCTAGCATGGTGGTGTACAGAAATACACTTGTAATAACACAGCAGGAGAGTTGGCATGCAGGAGGGATCATGAAGAGGGAAGAAGTCATCCTAGCAGGCAGCTTCTTCATTTCACATCAGTTTCTAATGTCAGGCCAATTCAGGGTGGAGGGGTGAGGGAGCAGAAAGTGAAAAGAAAAAAAAGAAGATCCCACAACCCCAACAACAAAACCCTCAGACAAACCAAGAAAACAGCAGCACATCCAAAGACTTCTTGCTCCTCAGCTGAAGGGCCTGTTTTCATACTCAGCTCTGTCTCGTGTCCCAGACTCACGTCGCCTCCGAGGCTGAAATACTGGTTCCTTATTCTGAAGATCAAGTCTCCTGGGCTTTGGTAATATTTTCCGGCCTTTCTAAGGTGTCTGCTTTAATGAATAAGGAAATAAGAAGACAGACTGACTCCATGGGCTGGGAGATTAGTTAGCACTTACTTCCTAGCCAGATAGAATGAGAAGAAACAAAGCAGGGATTAATTGACCCAGATTGCCTTTATAAACAAAGGTGGGAGGGATCAGGTAATGATTTCCCAAGCATTGTCCAAGGAGGAGGAATAAGCAGGCAGGCAGTGTGAACAGTCCACACCAGGGCTTGAAACCATTCTTCAAAATCCCCTTGCCCTTCTGCTCTTTCTCTGTTCTGCTTCAGCAGCTCCATCCTTCCCATTCCCACCTTCCCCAAGACCCCTCGGTTTTAACTTTGTGCATTGCTGAAGGATGTCATGCATACCAGGAGGCTAAACAGCCCCCAAAGTCTGGACTCCAAAATCCTTCCACAAACCTTGCCTTACACTGATTCATTCAGCTCAGTTACTTCCCACTTCTTTTATTTTCTTTTTAATCCTGTTTCTCCCTTCTATCCCTTACCGCCCTCCCTCTCCCTCTCACATTTATCCCTTAATCAAATCGCTATATGCTCTTCTCAGCAATTCTTCTCTAAATCCCTCAGGCGGGTTAGAAGCCCCCTGAGGAAAGATCTTTTTTTGGCAACTGAGTTGAGATAGGAAAGAGGTCCTTGACAGAATCATATTCCATCCCAGAAAGTTTTTAATCCTTCCAGATGCTTTGTCACAAACTGTGCTTTTATGCCAGTGCACTTTTAAAGGCAGCCAGGATATGTGCAGAGGTCAGATCTCAGAGCCGGGCTGGAAAACTCTAAATTGCTCTTGCCTTTGATTCTTGTGCTTTAAAACCACTCTGAAGTTTAAATAAATGGATTAGAAATGAGCTAAAGAGCAGGGTGCTTAATGGTTCTGCTTAAATCTATAGCCTCAAGCCATGGCACTTTGGGCGGAGAGATCCTGTTAAATCTCACCAGCTCAGCAGGCTCCGAACAAGTTGAGGCTTGGATGCAGATGTCTGGGGAGAAGTAAGGTGAGAGAGACCAAAGAGGTGGCACTGGTCCTTCTACATCACCAGAGAAGCAAGCCTCAAGGCAGTGAACTGGGCAGCAGAGCATACACTGGACAATCTTTCAGGGAAGGCGTCAGCACCACAGCTATTTGCCATTTAATACTGAAGCTCCGATACCATATATTTATTTTATTTTGTTTTGGTTTAGGACTCATGATTTCCAGACTTGTTTCCAGCTGGGGAAAAGGGGGAGCAATGATAATGTGGTGGGCTAGATCCTCTCAGGAGTCTCAGCTGCCTTGAAAGCCTGTTCTGCTTCCCGTTGTTTATTATTGTTGGATGGTGATAGCACAGCTGCTATGTTACATCCTAGAGGTAGCTACACTTCCAGGGTTGGATGAAATGATTGCTGTAAATGCCAGCTTGGCAGCTATTCCAGCCCTCCTTGGGGCAGGCCCTTACCCCCTGCCTCTCCTATGGCTTTGTTCTGCAAGAGAAGAGCAAAGCATTTTGTAGCTGCTTTTGAAAGAAGTTTCTCAACCTTTTAGGATAATCCCTGTTTTAAAGAGGAGGAGTTGAGTCAACAAGAGAGAAAATCACTTGTACAAAGCATAGGGTGAGCCCACTTGTTTATTGCTGAGTTTCTAGCTCGCTCTCAACACTGCCCTACCTGAGTGCAGCATCACTACTCATGACTCCATTTTTTTGCAATATGGGGCCAAGGATATTTATTTCCAGTTCATACTGAGACACCAGGAGATGAAAGGAATCCAGCCACAGTGGCCCAGGTAAGCCTGTAGAAGGAGGCACAGGTGGTTAAAATACCAAATTTTGGATGCCCAGCATACATCTCACCACATGCATAAGAACAGCCCGACTAAGAAGGGGGCAAAGAATGGGTTAGCTCGTCTTCCAGAGCTCACGCACTCTTCTCTTTGCAGCAGGCTATAAATTATGCAGCATTTAAAGATGACTTTCTAAAACCCTGGCTTTAAAGCTTTTATTTATAACTCCCACACTGATATTTTTCAGACTCGTGACAGCTCCCACCTTCGCAAGCTGGGGGCATGCCAAGCACCTGGCGTTTTCTATAATGGCCCATTCCCCACAGCAAGCTCCCCCCACCTCTTTTTTTAAGCAACACTTTGGATATCACAGGGAGCTTTTTATTTATAGGAGACATAAAAAATGAGTGGAAGAGAACGAGGATGGTCAAAGGCAAAAGTAGCAAGTGTCCTAAATGGCTGACAAATGTCACAAGACTGTTCCACACTGGAAAAAATAAAGCCCTGGGACCAGCCAAGATCTCTTAGTGATAGTTAATAGAAGAGCAGTATGAACCCATGTAAAGCAGGTTAGGCTCAACCTGTCTAGGATGGAAACTGATGAGTAAATGGAAACACCTCAGGGAAATTATGAGGGATGTGGTACTCCTCCTGCCCAGGAAGGAACGAGCTCACCATCAGCAGCATCAAGAGTGTATGAGAAGATGGCAGCCTCATGCTGGCAGACACCTACCAATGGCAGGACCCTGGTGGGGTCTGTGCAAAATACAGCTGGTACCAGCTTTGCTTCTTGTTTATTTAATTAATCTCCCAGTGTTAGGGAGCTCAGCCACAAGAGAAGGGCCATGTCCCCCAAGCTGTAACTTGGGTAAAGGTGTCTGGGAACCCCCACGATGTCTCCTGAAGTGAAATACCTGCAGCCACAGCTCAGTCCTCGCTTTGGGATCAGGTTTCCACAGTCGCAGTCATGCCTGTTTCTGGGATCCCCTGTGCAAAACAGAAGCTAGTGTACTAAATCGCAGGACCAACCAAAGCCTAGCATATGGGAAAAAGCCTCATGTCAAGCTCCTTTTTGGTAGGTGGGGTTGTTCTAGACCCATGCTGTTACTTCCAGCTTCATGAGCATGGTTAGGTATCGCAGTGAAAAGACATCTGCCCAGGCCACAGGAGGAAGACAACTCCTGGAAAGTGAATGTAGCAGGGAGGGGAGCAGCATCTTATGGAAATCCCATTCTTGAGGATTTGCCTGTAGAAGAGACCCATTTTTTCCCCCACTGATGGCCATGGCTTCAAAGTCTTGTAATGTCTTTGGCACTGGGTGTGGTAGTGCAAGGCAGAGCCCTCCACTCTTGGTGGGGCTTGCTCCTTCTCCCAGCCCAAGGAACATTTCTGCACCCTGGGGCAGGCGCGCTTGCGTTGCCAGGGGAAGACAATTCAGCTTTGCGAAATCTTGCAAGGTTTTGAAATTTGTTTTTTTTGGTCCGCCCTGGAGCAGGATCAGCATTTTTTTAAAAAAAAACCCCAACACACATGTGAAACATAATTGTGTCAGAACATCTGTTTTCTGCTCTGTGCTTTTATTCAGATGTCTCCTCCTCTCTCATCTGAAGTGACCAGCAGGTCTCAGAGTTCAGGAATCTGGACAGAGAAAAAACTTGCTTGAAATTGCTTTGTCCTCCCCCCAAAAATGCCCCAGGCTTTGAGGGAATGGTACTTTTCAGCAAAAGTAAATTTAGTCAAAATGCTCTGACCACCTCCAGACTATTCTCAGTGGCACCAGGCATTGCAGGCAAAACAGAGACATCTTGGCAAAATTACACCATTGAAATTGCCGGCAGAAGAGCTCAGTTTAACACCCACTAATTGTTGCACAATAGTTACAGGAATAAACGGAATTTGTTAATTAGATGCATGCCAATGAGTAATTCAAGACTGGTTTAAATAATTATTCCTATCTTCCCAATAGGCTGTGGTGGTGATTAGCTCGCTGGCTGTTTCTCTTGACTGTTCTGCTTCAAATAGCAAGGAGGTGAGAGACACCCATGCAGTGAGCCATGGCACTCCTTAATGAAATCCTGCTCCCGGGATGCTGAGACCCGCTTGCCCGTGACTGCTGTTGGTTGTTGCTTGTAACCACAGAAACATCAGAGACAGCGAGGTGGGCTGCCAGCAAGCTCTTAGATCAACACTGTGCCAGTGAAATTAAATTAATGCTTTTTAGTGTGTTTAATTCCTGAAGGAAGATGTAAGGATGACAAGTGCCACAGATTCAAATCCTCCATTATAACCAGAGGGAAAAAAAAAACCTGGTTGGAAAAGAAAACTCTCCTCCCTGGGACACAGCAAAGCTCCTTGTCCTCTAGCCTGGAGAAATGCCCTCTACTGGCTCAGAAAGACTGCCTCTTTTTTGGGGGGACACGGTGTGGGGGGGGCAGTTTTACTGCAAATTTGCCACCTTCAGATCTCCAAATAAAGGCATCATATAAATGTAAACTTTTTCCAGACTGGGTGAACTCCTGCTCCCACTCTCCTGTTCCTGTCTCAGGAGTTTCTCACCCTCTTTCAGTTCACTGCCTATGTCCCTGCTGCTTGGTTCATGTCATGCCTTTTTGCTGGACCACAGGGAAGAGATACCTCAGGGAGGCATGTGAATAAAGTAGTGGAAAAGAATCAGTTTAACTGGTCTTCTGAATGCTAAACAGTAAAAATTGCAGCCCAAACACAACAATAGGAAAAAAAACTGAAAGCAAACCAAGCCAAATTGCATTCCATTGCATGATCTGCTCATCTGAAAGGACTAGCCTTGTGCAGGAAGCAAGACAAATGCCCAAATACTAGAGAATAAGATGGTTTGTGCAGAGAACATCATTCATTTTTAAGTCATCAGAAGTCAGAAATGCTTAATATTTCTGACAATCAGTCTCCTCATGGCCTCAAGGGAACTGTTGCTACTGAAACAGCCACCTGATGGATGTCTAATGGAAAACAGCAGTAGTACAAACTGGTTCTGGGTGGGAAATGCTATAATCTGTAGGATTTGCTGAGGGAGTTAAGGCAGGCAACACACAAGCAGGAGCCAGAAAACATGAAGACTAAATTTCTCGACAAAAATGTAGGTGAATTGCTGCAAGTTCCAAGACCTTACTTTTGTATCTCCCCTCATAAAACGTCACCTCTAAGCACTCCAGAAGCCCCTTGCCTACCTCGCACTAAAGCACTTGTCCATTTGGTAGGATGCCAGGAAAGTCAAGGACAGAGGTACAAGAACGCAGTGTTAATCCCAGGCACACTAATGGTAGAGGCAGCCTGGTTGCTTGATAGGCAACCCCTCTGTGGAGGGGGCAATTCTGCTGCACCAGCAGAGACTGTAACAGTTTGCAAAAAACATATGAACATGAGTCATTGCTTGCCCTTCATGTTCTTATTTCTGGGATAAGTTAGAACCCCACAAATTACTCTGAAACCAAGTACCATCTTCTGTTACTTTTCCCCATTACCTGTTTCCTCTCCTCATGTTCCCAGGTGGCTCCTCTTTCTGCCTCCCATCTTGCAGCAAGGGAACCAAGATATTTGAAAATGTCCTCCTTCTTGAGCCCTCAGCAGGGACACAAATCCTTTTCCAGTCTCTCCTCAGTGTATCTCACTGCTTTGACAGAGGTACTTCCTCTCTCAGCTGCTCCCTGCTCATTTTCACCTCTTACATAATGATTTCCCTAAATTACAGGTGGTAACTGAGCTATCTAGGTTAGGTTGTCAATGGACAAAGAACCAGGCCTTCTAGCTGTGCCTCAGGTGACCTGCATAACCCTCAGATGGTTTCTTTCTGTTAACTGTAGAGGGAGCTGAAAGCTAGCAGGATCCTAATTTGTATGCCTGAGGTGAGATAGAACTGGACCATTGCATGAGCAGGAGCAGACACTTCAGGCCAAGCTGTCCAACACAGCAACATTTGAAAAGCTCACAAGAATTCAACTATTCCAAGCAAACAGCAGAGAACATATGAAACAGACACAGACAAAGGGGGGAAAACCAGGCAAACAATTGCCCCTTGTTGAAATTTATGTTTCTCTCCTTACACTCACATGATGTACCTGAAGACAGCCAAGAGCACAGAAGGTAGAAGTTCCCCAGAGACAGAGGAACTGAGAGAGCCTCAATGAATCTTCAGGGGATTTTGCAAACCCTGAGCTTACCACAATGGGACTCAAACCTCTCCTTTTCTGTTCACCTGTACTACAAGAAAAGAAACAACTTTCCAGTTGTCTTATGGCTCCTTGTATTGCCATCTGCTGCTCCCTCTCTATCACTACAGAAACACACTTGACCAGAACTACCAAACAGAGAAGACAGTAAAGACTCAAAGGATTCTCCAGGATGGTTTTGATACCCATCCAAAGGCAGTTTTTGCAGCACCCACAGACCAAGACTCCCACCCCACCCCACCTCCAATCAAATAATAAAGCACATCAAGAGCCTGGCCCACCTCTTTTATGGGATGCTGGGGAAATTACCTACTCGCTTCAGCTGCTCCAGCCTTGTCCCTGGAGAGTCCAGCCATTCCTGGATACAGCTGTGGTCTCACTGCTGCTCAGTGTTAACTCCTTGTCTTCCACCTCCCAGCAGAGATCTCCTTGCCCCATAAGCATAGGGTTGTTCTCAACTCCTGCCTGCCATAATGCAGAAAGCTTATAAAATATGAGAAACATTGTCAAGGTCTGCCCTTCTCTGCCAGCTGAGAAGATAGGTGTATGAATCCTACAAGGAGGAACTTAAGGAGTTTCTAGTCCTACTCAAATTTCTTCCTGGCCTTAGAAAACTGAATGCATGATTTGTCCTGTTGTATGCAAATAAACTCTCCCCTAATCATCCTGCTTCCTCCTTCTTCACTCAAAGTTGAAACTAGATGGAACAAAAATTAAAATAAATCAGGCATCAACTATTCACTGGCCAGATAATGGACAAATGTCTCAGGCATCCTAAGAGGGACAGAAACAATATAGGTGGAAGAGAAGGCTGATGGACAGAAACTGTCTAACACTGAATGGTCTGAGGATATTTTGTTGATCAATGGGGAACAGGACATTTTTCTTCCATGAATCAACATGGGAACTTTTCCATAGATGTCAACACAATATGTGCTTGGTGTAAATACCCCACAAGCCTCTTTCATTTCTAATTTCTATGATCAAGATGCATAAATTGGCTTCTTGTTCTCCTCTGTTTGATCTGAGATACCCAGCTCTTTCCTGCAATGTGTGATTGTTGACTTTCTGCCTCTAATTTAAGTGGCTACAATAACCCTGAACACAGCGCTCTACATTTCAGCAGACACAGGTCATAAAGTAGTGACATTTTTGATAATTGCTTTTAAGTTTGTAACTTTGGGAATCAGGGGATCTCAAGGGATTTTCCACCTGAGATTTCCTCACCTTCCCCCAAATTATTTTGGATGGAAAGGAACAACAAAATGCAGCATAAATATAAAGCACATTTTTGGCTAACATCTGAAATACCTTCAGATATCATCTAAAGTTACACACACATGTCCCCAGTGAAGCCTGAAACAAAGCTCTCAGAGAAGACAGGATTAATTCGAGGTCAGAAGGGCTTTGCTTTCTGTCATAACATTGCCATGATGTAGTACCAAACTCATTACTTACCGTGACATGAAGCTAAGAGGCTAAGGAACGGTTTAGAGTATGTTAGTTCATTCTCTCCTCCCACTGCAATATCTTCTCTTGAGAATGGCAGCAAACAATCTAAACAAGGACTCATGTGTATGGAACAACTTAGTCCCCATGCAAACAACATGGGGACATCAGGGATTTCTGTGAGATTTTTTTTTTGTTGTATCAAAATTGCCCACAGATTTTTTTGTGTTGCAGTCTCAGCTCTGAGGGGGCTGTGTTCTGTAATTAAACCAAACTGATTAGACAGTTTCAGAGAAGGGAAACTAGTTCATAATGTATCTGACCATTTCTATCTTTTTGCTCAGCTCTGATCAGTTGTGAAGCAATTCTGAATTTTTCAAAACAATTTGTTCTTCAATTTGGAATAATGACAGTAAATAGTTCTTTATATAGCCTCATTTGTCAGCTGTCCACTGGGATTAGCATTAAAGAGCTGAACTCCTTTAACTCGATACTTAAGCTGTCTACTGCTGACCTTCCATATGATCCCAGGTAGATGTTGTTCTTGGAGGGACTTGGATTCACCAGTTATAAAGTTGGAAGGGACATCTCTAACTGTTCAGTTCTGCAACACTGAGACTTGAGGATTTCCATGAATTCAACTCTGTTTCAGTGTACCAGCTAGAAAAAAAACACCTCATCCTCAGCTAAATATTTCCCATGCTGGAGGTTGTACCATCAACTAAAATTTGGTTGCTTCAGGGATAAGTCATACTTTTGTCTGAACATTTGCCCCTTCTTTTTGGCTTGGCTATGTGTTACTTCAACTTTTACATATGAGCTGCTGTTATCTATGAACTCTCTGCCTGGTTTTTCCTGGCTACCTAAATAAAGCCTTAGAATCAAAGTTATGGTTGTGAGCCATGTATGAACAAGCACACCCTGCTGACAATGGGAGATTAAAAAAATCTACCCGGCTCAAGTTGTTTTGAGTATAATACTCATGCATAACAGCTCCCCAGAAACTTCAGGACTTCTGTAGGCACCTCTGTGACTGTGTCACGCTCACTGACTCCACACAGAGCTCCTCATACACTAATTAATCTAAGCGTACACTGCAGATGCTTCTGACATTTCTGGAGATACAGGAGCCTCTGTGGAGCAACAGAGATCCAATAAAAGACCTCAAAATCCACCTATAGTAGAAGTCCAGATGAGAAAAGGGAGCGTAGCCAGGAAAAAAACCTGGTATTTACATATCTCTCTGTAGAGCAACTATCTTCTGCCGATGTCACTGGCCCTCAGCAAAACTGCATGTCTTGGACAATGCTTCAGTATATTGGATACAAGCTCTGCTCTCTTCCCACTTCAGCTATCCTTGATCGCACACTTCCAGGTGCTGTTTTCCAGATTAAGGGAGTCTTTCTTTTAGGCTTTTCACACGCTGTCAACATGGTGTTTGATTACATCAATAGAGGCAAAATATCAGTGCTTAGTGGAAATAAAGAGATTTTTTAAGTGAGGAGATCTATTTTTGTCACTTCCTCCTGTGGGGCAGGTTATCAAGATGACCTGCAAACAGCATTGCAGCAAAGAACAGCTCACTGTTTCGGGAGGCGAGGGGAGACAGATGGTATTTATGGTGTGTCATAAACAGTGAAGGACTCTTTGGACAATATCCTAATAAATACTCTAAAAAGAAACTGCCAGACTCTCATAACTCAACATACAGACTGTCATCCTTTCCCTCCTGCTTTGTGATCTAGTTAAACTTTGCCTTTTAGTATTGCCACAGTGAACTCGGCTCCCAAGGACAAACTTTGGAGGCACGGATGAAAGGTGCTGCAGGACTCTTTATGGGCAGGACCCATCCAGAAATCCAGGGAAGGGATATGCTTGCATCTGCATCTGGGATGCCTGACGAGGCCTGCATCTGCATCTCGGGTACATCTTTCCAATCGTGGTGTCAATCATGGACCCAGCAGGTCCCATGGGCCTTGTCTTAGTATGGTGCAGTCTCTAAAAACAGAATTTGGCCATACTCTGGGTTTGTTGACCTCCTACAGATAGAGATGGACTCCAGTGTTGCAATGTTTGGCCTCAGATCCAGACTTCTCTGAGACTGGAATGAGGTCTTCATTCAGCTCTGCATGATGGATGCAGAAGTAAGAGCGTTTGGAGGACAGTCCCCCATGAAGAAGCCCCCAATGATCTGGGGGCCTCTGCCCTCAGGTGTCAGTGCCTCTCAGCAAACCTGTAAGGGAGGGAGGGAGAAGATGTTGGAGAGCTCACGAGATAAAGGCAACTAGCACCAACACCTGGAAGACAACCCATGCTTTGTCCTGAGAAAATGGTTCCTTTCCCCCAGCCTGGGAGCTGCCATCATCCCTCTCCTCATTTTTATGTTGGCTGGTGCCAGTACAGCCTCCAGGCTGATAAAACACACTCTGT
>NW_010531060.1:121034-129409 GCF_000687285.1 Phaethon lepturus | reverse complement strand
GGAAAGAGCATCATCATCTTCTTGAAACACTGGTTGCCTTCCTCCCAGATCTGATCAGCTCCAGGAGCGGAGCCTTGAGACTGCCTTCCCACTTGGACTTTCTCCAGGGAGACCACTAGGCCAGACAGCGACTGTTGCCATGAGCAGGGTGTTTCTACCGAGTGTGCTGACAGCCTGTTTTCATCAGCTTCCAATGGAAAAATTGTTTGGAAAAAGGCCTGAAATGTTTATCAAAGAACCATGGCATTTAGTGTAAATGATGAAATGAAGGCAAATTAATCTAAACCCCACCATTACTGCTATCAGGAATCATGGGCTGTAATAGTTGTGCTATGGTCAGTGGGCGTTTCACCCCCAGGGTTGTGTGTAGTAATTTCTCAGACAACTTATGTCTTTCAGCTGAAATGCACCTGCTTCTGGGATGGTTCACAGGCTCTGCAGTGCACCAGCTCCACTGTGGAGTGGGGAGTTCAAAGGTGACCATTGCATTGCATTGGTCATGGCTACTTTGTGCTGCTGCATCTGCCCATGGCCTTCAGCCTTACGCTGTTCAGCTTTTTATGACAGGGACCAGCCTGCTGTTTTGTGCTGTGATAAGGATTAAGAATCCTCATCATGGTTGACGATATAAACATGAGACTGTCTGGGATGTAAAGATTAAAGGCCACATGGAGAATGGCTGTTTGAATGTCTTGTAACCCAAGGGAAATCTTCCCTTTCCTTCAGTAGTCAGGAGTTCAGGCAGTTCAGGCTGTTTCTCGAACAAATAATACCCCTCAGGTCTTGCTGACTCATCTGAAGAGCAGTAATTAGGATAGAAGAGTTTCCTCCACTCAATCAGCATCACCATCTCTTGTGATGCCCTTCTGGTAATGCGTGTAACTTCTATGTGTAGAAAAAAGGTTTTAATCATACATGGAGGGCAACAATCATCCGCAAATCATATAAAAAAATGCTTGCATTTTTTAAAGTTATGCCTCTAGCTCTCATGGGCCAAGGCCTAACTTCTAAACTGGGAATTAAGTGTAATGTTGTGGTGGGATATTTTACTTCAGTTTGCAGACTGCCCACAGCTGTCAGTCACAGGGTTACACTTTCCACTCACCTTTGGATGTCAGTGTGGTGGCAGGTCTATGCACCCCAGAGACATCACTGACCGTTTTCAAGGGCAGAGGGGGTGGAGGTGAAAAATCATGCAGATTTTTCAAAGAAAGGGAGAAGAAAGGAAGATTCACCAAGCATTTCTCGTACCTGTGATCAATGGACCTCTACAGATGCCTGGGAGGAATGTTCATGGGCTGGGGCTGAGCAGGGAATCTAGTCTTTTTCTTCTGGGACATGTAATCATTCTGGGGAAAAAAATAATCTATAGACCTGCTTGTGTAGTTTTACTATTTTGGTTTACATCACAGACCATCAAATATCAGGCAGGACTTCATATTCAACTACTACCTTTATTTTCTTCCATTTTGCTTGTTCGCTTGCATGTATGGGACTGCACATGTAAGCCTGGAACCAGGGTATTTATTTTGGTTCTCATTCTCAGTCATTTTGGGGCCACCTTCTGATGGATCAGTTTTCAAACATTCTTCTAAATGAGTAACTTATCCAGGGTCACATATCAGCAGGACCTACACCTGCATCTGTTTCTGACAGAAGCTATACTAACAGTTTTAGGACTGAAGAATCTTTCCTATTATTGCTCTGATGACCTTCATGCTGGCTAGTCCCGACAGCTCAAAAACCATGATGCACTTCAGAAATAATTTGTGATAAGAGGTAAAAACATAGAAATAAAGGGAATCCCCTTCACTGTTGCAAATGCCTTAGTAAAGGTGGCAAAAGCCCACAGTGCCTCAGAGCCGACAGGAGTTTCCCCTTCGGGCTAGCAGCTCACGGCTCTGAATCACGTTCCTCTTCAGACCAAGGTTAGTTATTGAAAGGCTTATGGGTCCCAGCTGCCCTCTCTGTCCCTCAGCTAGAGCAGCAGTGCCCTTTGGCAAAGGAGCAGCATGAGTGGCTGTGGGCAGTAACTCCAAGGCGTACGAGGCAGGTAAATCTGCCGGATTTAATTAGCTCAGCTCTTGCTCACAGTTTCAGTGTAGACCCAAAATAAGATACAGCCAATGCATCTGTTTTAGTCAGTGATAGGAACTTAATTCTGTTATTCTGTTACCTACAAAGGTAGGCAGATATTAGATAGATAAGTAGGTAGGTAGATAGATAGATAGATAGACAGACAGATAGATAGATAGATAGACAGATAGATAGAACAGCCTGAAGTCATTATTCTAGTGATAAATCTATTTATTTCACTGTATTTATAATGGGATAATCTTCCTGGCTGAAAAATGCCGTCAAAAGAAGTCCCTGCGGCGTCAGTTTGCACAAACAAAGGCAAAGCAGCAACAAACAAATAACTCCATCTCACATGCCGCATGGGACATGAAACACACAGCAAGTACTTTGCCCCTGGAATGTTTCCAGCAAGATTTTACCAGAGGCAGTTTTGAAGGAGATGCTCCATGCTTGTTTGAAGATTTGTGTGCACATGCTGTTATTCTGAGGGGAGAAGAAATTAATTCGTGAAGCTGCACCATGAAACACAAAGAAGTTGCTGTGAGATCAGTTCTGGAGTCATGTGCTTGGATTGATTTATTTGCTAAATCTGGGTAACTATATATTTTTTTAAAGAGTATGTTTATTTGGATCGGAATAGATATAAAGGGTAGGGAAATACTAAGTCCTGTTTCTGGGGAATCTGCTTCAATATATTTACACAGAACAGCCTTTGTGGGATGAAAAAGGTTTGGAAATAGTCCCAACAGAAGATGAGGGACAAGGGAAGGGTCACACTTTCCTGAATCATCTGTTATCATCAGAGACAAGGTACTGATTGAGCTGAACCTTGGCATGTTCTTGTCTGACCTCTTTAATACTCCTGTCATAAAAACATTTTAAGTTTCTGGCCAAAGATATCTTCTCTAACTCTTGCCCCCTCTCTGTTATCCAGCAGGACCTGAAACAAGATAGTCAGCACGGAGACACGGACTTGAAACATAGGCAGGAGCCAATTGCCTAAACCATTTTAGACCCTCCAGGGTATTCTCAGCGTCCTCATGGGCTTGCCAGATATGAGGCAGGACCTATGCCCTACTCCTCTCATTCTGTACACCCAACAGAGGCCAGGTGGGGCACTCCACTGGTCCTAAAATGACACTACTTCTTTGTTTAGGCAGCCTAATCCCACACACATTGTGGGTGTTGTGTTGTCACCACCAGAGACAGCTTCATGGAAAACAAGGGCACTCCCAGCTCAATGTCCCAGTCATTTCCTGGCCTTTCTGGTGTTATGCCATTTGCAGATTAATCATTTGTATTAGGAGATACTGTGAGCATCTACCCTCACCAGCGTCAAGAAGTGCCTCTGGAGATGTCTGTGTTGTATGTGATCTCTGTGGTCCCAGCACCATCCTCTAGACCAGGATGACCTCAAAACTGCTGCATCCCAAGACTCTTGTCAAGTTGTGTCCCCACAGAATTGTTCACCCAGCAGTCTTGAGGAGATAGAATCAAGGCAGGGCTGTGTTTATGGGCATCTGTGTACAAATGTAGCCACTGTGTCAGAGGAACAACACCCAACCAAAGATAGGGGCAGTTTGATGGAGACCACCTTCCCATTTCATATTTCATTACTTTCCCAAAGGCATAGTTTCAGAGCTGTCCAGTCCCAGGAAGCACAAGTGAATGCTGTGGGCAACCTGACCTTCAAGGCAATCAGCTAATTCATCTATTTTACCATGCAGATAAGTTTTCATCAGACTTTTCATCATCTTGTTTAAACACAAGCTTGGTAAAGTCCATCTCCCTTTTAACACATTATTCATTCTACTCCTTTCCTCATTAAAATTCCTGCCCGGTGCTCAAACACCAGCAGTCAGTGTCATTGTCAGACATGTCATTTAAGCCCTAATAAATCATTATTAGTGCCAGCATTGTTTGGAAACATGGCTATTAATAGAACACTCCAACGGAAACGTGGAGAAGCAGCCAAGAGAAGGGTGATGGGTGAGCTGGCGTCACCCCCATGTTGCCAATGGGGGCTCCCCCTCCGCCACTCACGATGGCCAGCAGCTCTGAAGACCTGCCAAGGAGAATGTCCCACCTGCCTGGTAAAGGCGAACCCTTGCACTGGCCCATAGCAAGCTGAGCGTGCCAAAGGACATAGGTGGTGTCACAGGGAAAGATATAAAAAATGGACAGTAAACTCAGAGCTGGAAGTGATGGTTCACAGCAGCAAGGCAGTGCTGTACCCAACCGCCTGTCGTTAGCAGCTGGCTCAGAGGGGTATTTCGACATCTCATGGCAAACGGGACCTTCTCTCATCCCCATGTGGGAGTGCTCACTCCCGCGTGTGCTTCGAAGTTGTGGTGATGAGTCAAGGGAGGGTTGATGGATGGATGTTTGAATTAGCCGAGTAGCACACGCCGACTAACAAAGCACATGGAGACCAAGTGTTTATTTTTCATGTACAGCAGCATAAATCCCAAGCACCCATCCCTCCCCCGAAGGGGAGCAGCCTGACTCTCGGCACACATTGCCACCCTCCATCCCACCTGCCCCTGCGTCAAGCCGGCTGGATTTGCCCTCTAGCCCACGAAGCTGGCTGATAGACCTCATGCAGGGGGTCAGGAGGGTATTTGTGGAGAGGGGCAGAGGTGGTGACTGTGGAGACCCAGCAGGGAAAGAGGGAGAGTCTGACAGCAGTCTCAGTGGGCAGCCAGGATGCTCACAGATTGGAAAGTAAAGCTTTGCCTCTGAATTGTAAGAGGTTGCCGCTGCTTTTGCCATCAGACATCTGGCTCAGGAGAGTAAATCCCAGGGAGTAGATTGCCTGGCGATACAGTATCTTCCCCCCATCCTCTTTCCCTTTTTTTTTTCCCTTGTCCCTTCACTAATAAAATGAAGATGCCCCCAAACCAAGCTCTCATCATGCTCTTTGTCCTTTGCTGGGTGAATTAGAGTCACTTGATTATGAGACGCTACCAGGGAGCCTGGACTCTTCCAGGCTTTTGTGCCCTTCCCTCCCAAAACACTGTCTTTTCAAATTACCTCCATCACAGAGTGACCCGAGAAAGACCAGCCCTAAGGAGCTCCCCTGGGAGCTTCACACCTATGGAAAGACATAGGAGAAGACCACACAGTATCTTGGTGCGGTCCAGGCCTCGCACGGGCGGCTGGGGAAAGGTGTGATTAGGGCAATGGGAAATACACCTCCGATCTCCTCCAAGCACATCCCGGGGAATGCGTATGTGTGCTCGCATGTGTTTCGGCAGGGGGGAAGAGGGATGGAGGGCAAGTCTCACAGCTGCAGGTAGCAACCCAGATATTTCCCATCTTTGTCTTCCCCAGATCGATCACAGTAAACAGCCTGGTTTGCTTCCCACCTCCCCCTTCTTTTTTTTTTTTGTGCTTTCTAAGACTCTGCAACTCGTATGAAAACACACAACCTTAATTGGCGCTGTCAATTCCAGCTGACAGATCTCCCATAAAACACACCCAGCAATAAAAAAATATAATCCCCTTTCCCTCCCCACAACGAAGTTCAATTAAAGTGAGACAAGGAAGACTCCAGTGGATGGCTGTAGGCAAACTGCAATTTGCTGGATTTATGAAAAAATATTGTAATCTTGCCAATACTTTGATGAGGACCACTTTGTGCTAACAAAATGAGGTGGTATTTACTCACTGGAAGACATTAAATCACACTGAACTAATGGATGGGTTTTAAGGCTGCCCTAGGTGCTTCACCATGAAATCTGGTGGGATTTACCAGCAAACAATCAACTCCTACCCACTCACCTGAGCCTTGTGCTTCTCACAAACACCCCTGATGGTTTGCTTTCCTTCCCCTTTCTGGCACTGCTAATGGCCACGGCATTAGGGACTCTGCATGCATTTTCTCTCTCCTGTCCAATTTCATGAAGGTTTGCTGAAGTTTGTGTGGTGAAGCCTGCTCAGACCCAGACTGAAGAGAAGCAGGGGATGCAAAAAGGAGCAACCCCCTCCAGCCAGACCTCTCTATCCTTTGGTATGGTGGGGATCTTCAAGGACTGATTCAGTTTGGAGGCGTGCCCCGTGCCCTCAGCCTCTCCAACAGGAGCTTCAGGTGGGAGGTAAGAGGGAAACCCGTTCTCCTTACTAAGAACTCCCACTACTGACCCCATGATATTTCAGCCCTCCTCTACAGGCAGTCACAGCACCTCCTCTGCCCCGTCCCTGGCCATGAGCCACCACTGTGGCACATGGAGGTGGCAGAGGAGAGGAGCGTCAGTAACGCCGTGGCCAGGGGCAGGAAGGGAGGAGGGGAGCAGGCAAAGACCGAGGGGGAGCTGGCTGAGGAAGGTGGGATGATAGCGCAACAACTATCCGGGGCCTTCCCAAGGGAAACCACAACCAGGCGTGCTTGTGGTGTTGCAGTGGGACCTTGAGGAGAGAACTAAAGAGGACCCTTTGATCCCCATCTCTGAGGTAGGTGGGGCAAAGGGGACAGGTTTGCTCAGCAAGTGGGAGGAGGAAAGTACAAGAATTATCCCGAAGGCTGGTGGGAACAAATTCCCCCCTTGCCCTCTGGCAGGGGGCTGAGATGCCCCTGACCAAGGGGCATCTTGACCATGACCAAGCCGTGAGGGGAGAGGCAGAGAGGGCACGGAAAGTGTCCCAAGTCTTTGGATTTGGGTTTTGTCATCAGCAACCCTTGCAAGAAGAGACGAGAGCCCAGCCAGCAGCAGAAGTGGTCCCTAGAGAGGCAGGGCTGGCGAATGGTGCTCTCCAACACCCAAAGCCAAGGCTTCAGAAGCAATGTGGGTAACGATTTTGGCAGTGCCAAGAGTGAATGAGATGCTCCTCCTGCTTCTCCACTGCCTCGCTTCTTGGGTGGCCGCTTCCCTGGGGTGGAGAGGGAGTGTGAAGCACTGCATGATAAGGAGAGGAAAGGCAGGGTTAGGTGGGGGGCAGGAGGAGAGGGCAATGGGGATGGGGGGGAGGAAATTGGGATCCTGATGCCTGCCGCCACCTCATCTTCCTGCTGCTCCCCAAGTGCCAGCTCCCTTCCCCCTCCCCACAAAGGCACCTCCCTGCTCCGCTCCCATTGCTGCCCAGAGCCCCACAGGGCCTGGGGCTTGCTGCTGCCATGCCGGGTGGGATGTGTGTCCCAGTCACAGGTTCAAGCCCAGGGGTTTGTGTGCCTGCACGTACTCCTTTGTGCACAGGCAGTGGCGAGGGGAGAGGAAAGCCAGTGCCAGCTTTTCCCAGGCTTTGCACCGCGCCTCTCCTCGCTGGCAGCTCTGCCAGGGAGGAGGAGAGGTAGGCAGCCAGGAACGCAGGCTATGAGCGGAGGGGGAGGCGGAGGAGGTGGCTGCTCAGGACAGGGATTCTGGCTTGTGCTGTGGGTCTCGGTGGTGATAGATCAGTGTGGGATGCCAGAGCCAGAGTGCCTGTGGGGGAAGCTTGTACTGTCTGGCGCTGCTTGGATGTTCTCTCATCTTTGATAGAAACAACTGAATTCACGAACTTGTTTCCCACAAGAAAGGCCCTCAGTGTTCACAAGGGAACAGATTAGGGATTGTCCTAAAGCCTCACGGTGGCCAGAGCAGCAGGGACAGCCAAGTACCAGATAATTTCCTTGGAATGCAACAAATCTCGCAGTGCGATAAGAGCAACAATAGCTTTCCCTCCAGCCCTCCCTCCAACCTCAGACCCAGCACCTTGCAGGATCTTCCTTTGTGTGCAAGTGCTTTGCAGCAGGAGCAAAACAAAGGTGAAGCCTAATGAACTCTGGGGTGGATGGTGGGTCCGGAGGGATGGGCGGAGGGCAACAGGCTGAGCAGAGGAGGCGAGAGATGCCTCCGTGCCACCAGCGCTCCTTTTGCACGTGGCTCCTCTCTAGGCACGGTGAGACAGCACTGGTCGGCTCTAGGTTTTGGGGAAATCTCCAAGCAAAATGCTGAGCTCTCTGTCTGCCTGAACTCTCTGTTCATTCAGACAATTTGGCAATAAGTCTGTATGAGTATCTCAGACGAAAGACAGTCCTTAGTTCTGTCTGGAAACAGGGACTATAGGAAGTTTCATGAGCATTTTGGGACCAATCAGGGTTGAGGCTGCAGTCTCCTAGCTTGAGAGAGCTAGGAAATAAAGGACAACTCAGGTCTCTGGCTCCAAAAACAATAAAATCATTTTCATGCCTATTTCTTTCCTACAGTAACTGCAAGTGTAGAAAGAAGCTAATCGGGGACTTACATTAGAAGAATGAGCAGCTGGATTCCAACTCTTAAGAGGTGAAAGGTGCAAGGGAGAGAAAGGACGGTGGCTGGTAC
>NW_010531060.1:86406-121003 GCF_000687285.1 Phaethon lepturus | reverse complement strand
TTTCCCTACTACACCATGCAGGCACATAGACCTGCATTTTAACTCAGCTGAATTCCTGAAATTTGGAAAGCCTCAATTTTTGTTTGTACAAGTGCATGAATGAAATCAAAGATTAGGTTATTACAGACATCAGTCATGTTTTTTTAAAAAAAATAAATTGGCTGAAAATGAGACAGAGACAAAAACGAATAGCTTAGAAGATACAGTGTTACTATAGTCTATTTTTCCATCACTGTCGTTGCCCTTATCAGAGAGAGTCAAAATTGTTCATTTGCTTTTGTTAGGCAAATACATGTTTATGAAAGAAACTCTTTTCTTAAGGATTTTTTTTGAGATTTTGTAACTTTTCATTTTTCCTCTCTTGAATTGGCAAAAATTATATGCAATGAACAATTCCTTTAGACCTACAAACTAAAAAATGACATCAATAAATCAGTTTTTTTAAATGCTTTGTTTAGACTTTAACCTTTAAATAAAATTGTTCTACAGTTTATAGTTTAAAATGGAAATGCATTTTGAATAAAAAGAAAAAAACCTAGAACATATACTTTTGGCAATTATTACTTTCAAAGCAAAATTTGGTAGTATTAACTCTTTCTTTTGAGTAGTCTAAGTTGAGATGAATTGGCATTTTGCTATTAAAAAAAATCCAACCTGCTTTTTTATATCCTTGTTGTACCAAAATCTTCAGTGATCTGTACCCCAACCCTTATGAAAACTATGATGTGAGGGGAAAGGAGAACCAGAAGATCCTTAGTTTCTTGAGCTGACTACTGGGTGGGTTGTGTTGGCCAACCCCACAGAGGTCACCTTAATCCTGTTTTTCTTAGACAAGAGTGTGCCCCCCGCCATGGGTTTCAAGAGAAAGTAGCTGGACATGAAGAGATGATAGCTGTTGTTATAATATCCGCCCCCATGGATCCCCTGCAGGTAGAGCTGGGTTGGTGATCCCAGAGGAGATTAGCTGTTGCTGATGATGCTGAAGTACAGGAGATGCACATGACTTATCTTGGTCATTCAGTTTGTGTCTGAGATGAGGCACCAGATAAGGATGCAGAATTTCTGCAGACAGAGGTGAGCAACTGCATCATTAATAACCAGAGAGGAGGAGCTGACATTTATTTGCTCAAATATCCATAAACAAAGGCTCTCAGAAAACGGTTGTTTTCAAATGAGTCATTGAAGGGGCATGGCGGCTGGGTCTGCAGCAAATCCTCTGTGAGACACCCAGGTTCGCAGTTAAGAACCTCTTTTTCTAGGGGGAAAGATAACCTCCAGATTCAAGACAGTACTCCCCCATGTTGGCAGGGATTTTATTTCTCCCTGCCGTGACCAGTGACGCACCATGGGTCAGGGCTAGAACTGTCTCTCTGCTCTTTAGATTCATGGTCCCTATCATCTTTTTCAAATTTAAAATGGAAATGTTTAAAAATGGAAATATTGGGCAGTGCTATCTCCTGACACATTTCCTGTGGTGTTTACATAGCTGCATCAGTGGACATTTGTCATTTAGACTATCCCAGGATTCCACATAGACTTTGTCATCCCACTGGCAAGATGGACACAATCTGCTCTTTAAACCAATCTCCCTCCATTATTTCTTGATAAAATTTCTTTACAGTTTAGCAGCAGTCCCCAGGGAAGAAAGCAGGTTGTGGGAGCCCAGTTTCATGGTAGCCATGTTAGGAAAGACTCTTTCTTGCTCTCTGCATTGCCTTTGGATCCCAACCGTCAAAACCAATTGAAGTACTGTGAATAATGCACATGTAAACCTATGGCTTTGCATGGCTGTCCAGAGAGCACGGAAACAGTTACTCAAAAGCCTGGAGCAGACCCAAGAGGGCTGGCAAAAAAAAAAAAAAAAAAAAAAAAAAAGGGCAAAAAAAAAAAGCTTTGATTTACTCCTACTCTCTATGTTCCAAGTTTCCCTCTGAAAACAAAGAGAGGTATATATGGGCTCTTGCCTTTGTTCCAAATATAAAAGCATTTTAATTTCTGCAAAGCCTCTGTTGTAGAATTAAATAAAGGGTGCTTTGTGAGCAATTGGTTGGTGCATGTTCTTAAAAACAAAACCTCAGAGAAAACTTGGCTTCCATGTAATATAGGTAGGACCAACATATCCCAATCTGTCCAGCACAGGTGAGGGGGAGTGATCTGATCAGGAGGGCTTTTTTATTCCTTTTGAGACATCAGTCTGGCTCTTAAATGTCCCTCTGGCTGTAGGATATGGACTGTCAAGGTTTTTGAGAAGAGCCCTCAGGGACCAGCTATGATGCCTCAAGGACTGGTGCTGGCAACTTTGATGAAGACAATCTACCCTTTGGAGTATCTTGCTTGCATGGTTACCATCTCCATAGTGCCTAGGTGAGCTAGTGTGAAACTTACTGGGCCTGCCCAAGGAATCCACCTCTCTCTCATTTGCCTGCCATGTAACCCAGCATATGCTCATGTTTAAGAAATACAGAGGACATGAGTAAATCAAATCATAGTTATGGGGTGGGCTGGTTTTGTAGACATGAAATGCACAATATTTTGTTCTCCTTTACAGATGTGTCTGAAACTCGCTACAGAAATAAAACAAGAGATGTAAAGAACATATTACTGTACCTGGCTCTTTTTGTGAGTGCATAAAATTGTATTGAAGCTTGCTAAAGGTTTGGAGAAGCTTCAGTGTGATATTGCATGCAGCTACATCGGTGCATTAGTCTGGGACAGGAAATTTATGTGAGCCATGCTCACTTACTTACTTTTCCACATGAAAACTTTGGTTTCCATCACAGAGAGGTCTCAGATGAAGCTAAGCAGAAGTGAACCTAGTGCTCTCCATCCACCCTGGAACATTTGTGTCCATGGAGCCAAGCTAGGAGTAGCCAGAGAGGGAAAACATAAAGAATGTGTATAACATGGATGTTATATAGTGTGGGTGTTGGCTTCTCTGCATCAACTGTTGCGTGCTACAGTTCTGCTCTTAGTCTGCCACTCTACCCAGATGTAGACATAGCTTATGCTAGCATTCTTGGTAAGACTGTTGTATTATTTCCTTAGAAATATGCCCATGATCTGAAGTTTTGATCCTGATTCCACATTCCAGTTTCTGGGAATACATCAATCCCAATATCTTGGTTCAGCTCATTTCAGTGAGAGTGGAAAGAAAGAGAAGCTGGTCTAGCTGTAGACATAAGTATAAACCCACCACTGACTCTGCATGGCTTTGTTGTCATTTTGCACCCACCACCCAACAGACCCACCATCTGTTTAGCAGTACACAGGACAGAAGAGACTGGAGAATTCAAACCTTAAGAAGTATTTATTGCTCCTGATTTTAGAGGATCAGTGTTCAGGTACTTCACAAACAGACAAAATCATGAATAAAAGTGGTTTGGAAATTTCCCAAGGAAACGTTTTTCATCTCATAAAATAACAATGCATGGAAAGAGAAAAACTCCAGGCACACACATGGATTTCGATTAATGTCTACTTCAAGGTAAGTTTTTGGTAAAGCAAACATTTTCTGGTTAGGAACTAAATTTTTAGATGTCCTATTTTTAAAAAATGTAACTTGTGTTTTTGTAATAGACGTTATAAGAGAACTATCAAAACTACAAAAATTAAGACCCATTTTTTTTCCCGGAAGTGGAATACTTTAATTATTCAGAAAAGATATTTGAGTCTCTTGCCTCAGAATTTTATCTGATGGGAAATTTCATTTTTTGTCTGATGCTGTCCTGCTCCAAAGCAAGTAAAAAAATGTGGAGCTACAAGACTTCTTCTCCAGAAGAAACTTCCCATTCCCACCTCTTCCTTTAGCGTCTCAAAAATAAAAATGTCCTTTCTCAGCAGCCATGGGAACACTATTATTTAGTACTCAAATATCAACTGCTGATTCCCCTCTTACAGCAGAAGGATGACATGGTAATTGGCCTAGAAGCTTATGGCTGGGTGGAGCATGAACTGGTTTATAAAATGTTTGACTCACATCATTTAAGAAAAGCCCCAAATATAGGAAAAGGTACTGGTGATGCCAACCAAGGCTTCTATCTACAGATCAGGTGCTTGCATTTCTTCAAGGAAATATGGAGATAGAGGAAATGGATGCAAACTCTGCGAGAGAGGAAAGAGTTACTTGGTGACACAGAATTGGACTGGGTCCAAGAGGATTACCAGCAAGAAAAAGGGCTCTGGTTTAGTCCTGCTATCTTTGTTCCAACTTTTGCTCTGAAAACAGAAAGAGAAAATATACAGGCTCACGGCTATGTGCAACATAAAAAAGCATTTTCACGTCTGCAAAGACGTCACTGCAGAATTAAATAACGAAGGCTTTGTGAGCAATCAGTTGGTATGTGTTCTTAAAAATAGCTGCATCACAGACAAATCGGCTTTTGTTCAGAAATTGGGCAGGCCACATGACCAAGTCAGCCAGGACAGGTGATGACAAGGACAGTGGCTCGTTACTGTGTTGTGAAACTTCATGCAATATTGCCATGCTCTGTTCTAGGAATTCAGCAAGTCTTCAGCTAAAGAGTACCAGGTTTGGCCAGCTGCGTTGGGTACATTTTCTCCCAGCACAGGAAGAGAGAGGTGGCCAGGTCATTGCTGGACGTGGTACCCATCCTTCCGCAATAAGCATGTTCAAGGAGTAAAGCACTCTTCACTCCCCTCTTGTTCGCACTTCAACTTCCCTGCTGTTCGTATCATAATCCATTTAACAGCCTTATTGTCTTGTTTATAAGAAATAGCAAAATGAATCTTAAATGCCATGTTCTGCCCAGGTAGTTAATGTGCTAGCAACGCTCTTAAAGTCTATAGAACTACAGTTTAGCTCAGAGAGGAAGGATAGTGTTAACTCACGTGCTCTTAGGAAGCAGGATTTTGAAGGCTCCTCTGTCCATCTTAACACTACACAGGTGGGCTGGCGATTTAATTAATATCTGTCTTGTGACCACATGAATCTGTTCTCCATTTGGTTTTCTGATGGGTGAGGTACATTCTGGCATCTATTCTGATAGTTACTGAGTGGAAGAGATGACGCCTAGCCAAATATCTGCTTTCCAGAAATGCCCGGGAGGTGTTGGATAAGAGCGAGCACAAGCCACAGGGTCTACATGGGGAGTCTCCCTTTGAGTTTCTTCTAATGAGCTTGTAGCTTCTGCTCCTATCCAGTTCTTGGTGTTTGGCTGCAGTGAAGTCCATGGCCACTAACCAGCCTGTTGCACAAAGAAAAATTTATGATTTCCACTGATGTTTCTTCCTCCTTGGATGCATGATTTATTCTGAGGAACTAACTGGATCCTGACTGGGGATCTGTGCAGTAGTCCAAGGTTGAGATTTTGCTTCTCCAACAGTGCTAGGGCTAGTAGCACAGAGAGGTATATATGTAGGTATATATGTGTATTACATATGTGTGTGTTAACGTTAGCGGTTGTGGATGCTATCAACGATGCAAAAAGTTATTTGTGAAAGGCTGGCCTAAGATTTTTGTTGGGCTTTGCCTGTTTCTGTAAGAGTGTGTCAGCAATTTTAAAATTTTATTTAGTGTATTTTAATTTATTAAAATTAGGAAATTCATCTTGTAGCAATACTCTGGTGGAACATGACCCGAAAGCCATTCCTGGATAAAGTACGAATGTAGAGCATGTGAAATAGGGTTTTGTTGCCTGGTAACTGCTGGCTGAGGTTCTTCATTGTTTTGTCTTGTGATGGGTTCTGCGAGAAGGCCAGGCAGTTTCATCAGTCCTGGATCCTGGCTCCTACTCTTGAGAAACTCCATGAGATGACGTTCCAGTTTACACCTCATCTGCGTATTAGGCTACGTAGGGTGGCAGGTCAGCTTGTCTGAAGAGCTCCTCTCTCCAGAGGCAGCTGGGCCTTTGCTCTGGGTGCCCGCTCAGCTTGACAGGAAGATGAATGAGAACATTTGTAAATTTTTGTCTTGTACAATGTATTCCCGGCTTCCTTCCAGCCCTGATTTTGAAACTGGCATGTGACTGGTTCACTTGAGTCTTCCCATGTCTTTCTAACATTCCTTTTCAATTTGGGCATATTGTTCTGCTTGGTGATAGTGGCTCTGATAATTGCATGAGTCAGCCATTTTGCGCAGTTTGGCAATATACTGATCTATTGTTTTTTCAGCTCGTTGGACAATGTTCCTGAATTCTGTGGGTTGAAAAGCACTTCTAGGATTTTGCAGAACCCTCCTTGCTCCACCCTTGTCCCTACTAAACACTGTAAATGCGTATGGTGGACCTTATCTCAGAGAACTAAAAACATGCCTGCTTGCATTTTGTTTTCTTCTGCATTTACGATCAGCTATTTTCCATTCTATCTTGCAGCCAAAAGGGCACTCGGCTACTGACCACAGCCCTTTTAACATTTATCTGTCAGATCTGAGACAGTGCTGGGCCCTTGACCTTGCCCTTTTTTCCTTCTCTTCCTTTCTAGGACATTGTTACTTTCTTGTGCTTGCAAGTCCCTTTTCCTCATTCCACCCCCTGTGATCCAGCAAAAAAGGTGGCTAGATGAGGTGAAGGAGTTGCTCATGACTGTTTAAGTGTGTCCTTAATTATTACAGAAGTGGTCCCTTGAACTAAGTAATTTGCAGCTATTGATTCATCCTATTGAACTAGTTGTAAAGAAAGGATGGCTCCCTGTTATTTTGCATTCGTTTGATTGGTACCTTATTTGAATGTAGGTTTTACCAAGTTTTATCTCCAGCTGAGTGACACAGCTAATTATACCTGTTTTCACAAGCGTTAAGCTCCAGTCTGAAGGAGAGTGAACATCTAAAGCACCAGTGTCTTAATTCTTACAGGTAAATGCTTGGTTTCACAAAACGTTTGAGCACAGGGGTTTGAAATGGGACTTCTGCTAGTAAAACATCATGGGAAGACTCTGTGAGCAGTCAACAGTTTTTTGTGCCTATTATGCTTCGTAATCCAGAGAGAAGTGGAAGGGGCAGATCCACCGGGACAAGTCCAGGACAGAGGAAAGAACTGAGCAATCATGGGATGTTTTGCAGGAGATGCTGTGTTCTTTCTCTTCCCTCCATGGAGCTTAAAGGACCCAGGAGTCCAGGGTTACATTGGCTGTTGGAAGGGAGATCTGAGGGGTCCAGCTCAAGTGTACGCACAGAAATTAAAATAATAATAGAGATGAGCCTATGTAGGAAGTTAACTTCTTCCTACACAGCCTGGTCAGGGGTCACTGAAGAATCTGGGGTAGGGAACTGCTTCTTAGAAGATGACCAAGGAACATGTGCCTCCTCTGTTAGACCACAGCTAGGGCTAAACCAATATGTAAATCTACAAAAAAATCTTAACATCATAAAAGGCTGCATTTTTTATATGCCTGTGTGCCAGGTCATCTAATGGCAGGTGTTAACTAGCAAGAAGGATCATTTTTAGTCAATACATGGGACTGCATCAGCACAGCAGGTCAGAGAGCTAAGGGCTGTAGATGGGCTCTAAGAAGAGCTGAGATAATTTCATGACCTGTGAAAGCATTTGCCTGGCTGTTCCTGTATAATCAGTAAGAGAAAGGTAATCAAAGCTCGTTCCTTGGGGCACCAGCTAATGATACTAATTAGCACACAGACAAGGCTTTGCTGAAAGCATTACACACAGGCATGTGCTAATTAATTAGCTGATTGTCTGGAGGAAGGTGTTCTCCTTGCCTTCTCTTTCTCCTGCAAGATTATGCAGCAGGAAGGAAGGAAGGAGGGTTTTATTCTTGCTCGTAAAATATATGTCACTGTGGAGTAATCTGGTGTGGTGAGTTTGGGCAGCTTCCCCAAGAATGTGAATCTGTGCTATGGTTTAAAGAGATCCCGCAAACTACTACTCCAAGTTGTATCTCAGTGCATTGGGGGACAAAGATAGCATTACCAGTTTTTGGTCTGTTTGTCCTCTAGAAAAGGACTGATGCCAAAGCCAGCTATGTCCAGCCCCCAGTATATTCAGGCAATAGCAATGGTACTGAAGTGAAGTCACAGTGCTGAGCTTCTGGGAAAGAGAGGTTTGCATGGAAAACAGTTCCTGCTAGTTTCTATGGCGCAAGATCACTGCCACACGTAGCCAAAACTGGGCCGTGGTACAGGCTCTCTGCACCACCGCAGGCTCTCAGGAAGCTTTGAAGATCAAAGATCACCCACTCTGATGGACTGTGGGACTGCCTGCCTTTCCCAAGCAAGGCTCCTTGCAATGAACCCAGATTTGATGAAATCCAATGTCCTGACATTCCAGTGACCACTTTGGCTCCAAGGAGCTCAGCTCAGACAGAGGCACTGGAGTCTGGCAGTGACCAAGTGTTTTGTCTTGCTGGCTTTCTATTTCTAGGAGACTGTTGGATGGGATCCCAAATGATATATCTGGCTTCTTTTCCAGGCTGGTTCATGTGTGTGAGTGTGTGAATGTGACTAGGCAGAAAACATTCCCTCCATTGTTACATGGGAAAGAAGTAAAGAAAGACCAGTTTAAAAGAGCAATGTAAGACAGAGTATATTTTTCTTTTAACTCTGTACAAATCTCTGCCTGGCCAGACCTCCATAGTGCTCAACATTCTGCCCAACGAAGTCAAAACCAAGTTTTGCAGATGTATTCATCGTTTCTCACTCCCTTTCCTCTCCCCTGCACTTGCAGAGGAAAGAGTACCTCTGTTGTGTGTGGGAAGCATGTGGCACACAGGTCAGCTGGACCCACAGAGGGCAAACGAAAGAGAGCAAGTTGCTCCTTGTAATTTCATGGGTCACACATAAAAGCTGCCATGTGGGAAGAGTTCTTGGGATTTATCAGAATGACCTTCTAGTCAGGTTTTGAGAAGGAGCTATTGGGTGGTCATCCTTTCTAGAGAGTGTGGGTGGTGGGAAGTCCCCTCCTCTGCTCCTACAGAGGAACACTGGTAATTTACAGCTCTGGGCAAGGTCTCTTCAAGGTAGATAAAACAGTGTTTTGTGAACAGACTTAGAAGCAAGGGAAGCAGCCTTGTGCCATCAGTTCCTTGAAACAGGTAATTGTCCCATCTCATGGGATATGAATATGCTGTGAAGCAGCTCTTCCCTTCGTTTGCTTTAGGTGTGTGGTTTACCGGCTTTTGGATTTGACTTTGTACACAAACCTGCCATCCCTGCTCCTTGGAGGGAGGTTTAGCCCATAGATCTCTTAGCAGGACTGCAGTGAGCACCTCCAACATCTTCACCAAGTGGCCCACTATGACAATACCTAGCAGTCCAAAGCCCAGTGCTTGTTCCACAAATATAGCTGCTCCTCCCATCACCTGAGCTTGTACAGCCATACCCGTCACAAGCAGTTGTAAGCATTGTCCACACCGGTATGTGACTCGGTGAGTGCCCGGGGGCTGACTTTTACAGACCTCAAATTACCACCTGAGGGGATAGTTGCTCTCAAGACCTGAGTCATTCGCTTAATGGGCCCTATTTTCAAAGGAAGGAGGCAGAAGTGGCAGTGTTACTAGGAAGGAAGATAACTACCATCTTCGCTGTGACACTAGGGGTGTTAAGCGAAGTCCCTTCTTCCTAAGCTGGTACTCCATCCTCATGCAAAGAGAGAGTCCACATAGTTTCTGCCAGTTTAAGGACAGAGAAAAGCACGGAGAAAGTAGAAGATTAAATGCAAAGCACCACACTTTTGGTTTTGCAGGACCTGTATAAAAGCTGATAATGTGTCAAAAGTTGGAAGCCTGAATCTTCTCGGATGTCTTCCCAAAGTGCTGAGTAAATAACGTATTTCAGAGTCGTGCATTTGGACATGTGCAAGTTACTGTGTGTGACAGAAATAAAGTGCCTTCCCTTTTCTTATTCGTGTTGCATACAGACACAACCACGTCATTCACATTAATCAGGCACAATTAGCCAGTGGGCTCAAATTTACAGCGTTTCTGATAAACCAGACGCCTAAGAAACACTGATGGGAAAAGGCTGCACTCTGCAAGAACACAGCAGGTAACAGTAGCCTTGTGAACGATAGCCCAAAGCCTCAGCTTTCGCCCCGGTACCTGAACATCTCACTGTCCTGAGGGAAACATCTGCGGAGCAATTATTATCTTGGAAAGAGCCATGGGAAAATAAAGCAGTCGGTAACACTTGAAAAGCGTCCCAGATTCCCACTGAAAGGCTTTGTCAGAGCTGTGAACCTTCACTTTATTTAGCTGTATGCATTTTTTTTTTTTCAGACTGGTTAGTAAACCAAAAAAGTATCCTGTATGTTGCTGCGGTGGGAAATCTCAGCCGTGATAACATTCAGCTCAAGGTTGTTATCTAGTGGGTTGTAACCTGGGGAATATGGGAATATTTCTCAAAGGAAAAGCAGAGCTTGTCACTTTGTGCGCTTTAGGAGCTTAACTGTTTGTGTCTCGCTGGGTCCCAGCTTGGATGAGCCACATAACACACAGAAGGACAACCACTACTTTGTGCTGACCTGAGGAGGGGTTGGATGTATTTGTCCCCTCTCCACAGAACAAAAATTTTATGTCACAGACACTCTTCTTTTTTTCCAAAAATTTTTTTTTATGTAAGAGGAAAGGGAGATCGGGACTTTCAATCTGCACAAACCTCTCTGCTTCTGTCTCTATTGACATATACAAACCAGCATGGCAGGCCATTAAATACATGCTTGTCACAGCAGGAGAAATGACAGGGCTGCCACTAAGCATGGTGTTTCCTAGCAGGACAAGCTGGATGGCACAGTCCCCAGATGCTGCTCCATGCTCTGGCATTTCTCCTGCTCATGGGTCTCATGCAGCAGGAACAGGGTCACAGCTCTGGCTGTGTTGGGCATGGCCAGTTGTTGCCAGCAGCAGAGAGACATGGGAGAGGCTCATGGAGCCTGCAAAGGTCCACCAAGCTGTGGAGGAATCTGCGTGTGCATGGGAAGGAAAGGTGTGGGGCACACCATCTGCCTGCATGCAATCCCAAGTGGAAATGGCAAGTGAGGCTGAGCAATAGTGCTTGGCACTTGCCTTCAGAGGCTGTCAAAGGACTTTGGGCAGGAAGCAGTATCACTCCCCCCATTTTCACAGATGGCAAAATCGAAGCACAGGGCAATGAAATAACTGAGCTAAGGTCACCCAAGGAGGCAGTGGAGGAGCTGGGAATAAAACCCAGGTTTCATGAATCACTAAACCACACTGCTTCCCCTTAGGGCTATGGATGTATTATAATAGAGCAAGATCCAGATGTGGTTTTTAACTGTCATACAATACTCTGTGTGATATTACTCTGCCTAAGAAAATATACAAATTTGGACTCCCCAGAGATTTTACTGGTTCAGGGGATCTTGATTAAGCCTGTTTGGCATGACATTGTTAGGCAGAACTGCACACAAGGGGATGGGGGGCAAACTCAAACACGCTGGCAAGGCCTGCGGAGTTGTTGAGCCCTTTCTGTACCCAGGAGGATGCATAAGGATTTGAGAAACACAATCTCCAAAAATTAAGGAGGGAGCAGAGTCAGAGGAAAGAAGCTGGACCACATCAGGAGGTAGGAGGAAAGCAGATGCTTGGCAGCAAATCTGTGATCAGACGTGCTGTTCCAGTGGCAGCCAATCCCCTTAGAAAGTTATTACTCTCCAGCTGTTCATCTCTGTTGCCTCCATTCCCTTCCCAACCCACCACAGCTTGTTAACTGCTCCAAAAAGCATCCCGGCTGTTCTGAGGGAGCTGGGTTTGGAAGTGATTGCAGAGCTGCCTACACTGGCCCTTTGGTAGATGTTGTCAGCAGTGGTGGCGAGAAGGAGACAGGGCAAGGGTCAGGGATGGCCAACTCTCCGCTCGGCTCTGTCACGTCTCAGCAGCTCATCTAGCTGCAATCAGAGAAAAGGGTGTTAGCTGTTAGGTAAAAAAAAAAATATTGCTCTGCATGTAAAACTCTCCATGCTTTGATATTAACAGTAAGCAGTGAGCGGGCCAAAACCCCATAGCCTGAAGCCATGATTTAAATTGATCTGTGTTCATATTTCTACCTCCAGTTTTGGGCTGGGGGATGGGGAGAATGGAAGAATTGCATCCTTTCATCAAATTTCTTCATTAAAATTGCCCCTCACCCCACCCTGACAAACTGTAGGTGTTTTTCCTAAAAGGCCTGTTCTTGGAGTCAGATGATTGCGTATCATCTCTGTTTTAGCTAAGAATAATTATGAACTTAACATTTGGAGTTGGCCTATACAGTTATAAAGTTATATTTAAAAGACTGAAAAACTTGAAATCAAACACTGTCCCTTTCATACTTTAGGTTAAATAAATGTTTATACTTTAAAGTTTAGTCGCTGTTTTCTGCAGCAGAACTCATGCTTTTGAATGTTTGGTCTTAGAAATGCAGATTACATACTAGCTTAAACGGGAAGTATCATTCTTCCTTTCCCTCCTGATAAGGTTCTGTGATGCTCCTGAGTGATATTAAAAAAACATTATCTCATCTGCATGTTAGGAGGGTAACAGAGACACCTTTGTGCCCAGATGGACAGAACCATCTTCATCCATTCAACAGACCACACAGTAAATCTGTGCCAGAAACAAGAGTTTCATCCTGCTGTGGAGTATTTGTATCCAAGCCCAAGATGAAGTGATTCCTTTTAAAACCCAGTGGATATCCCAGTGGGTTTTAAAAGCATTCAAGGGGCTTTGGTGATGAGAAATGCCAGCCTAACCCACTGATGAGACCTTGTGCAAGGCTGCTGGTTGTGTTGGGGGTCCAAAGTGGTAGCAAGGCTGATTTTGGGGAGAAGCAGTGCAAATTCATGATCTTCATTCTGCAAGCCTCCTGTTCAGCCCCTGTAAACTAAGCAAGACAGCAGCTGTCATGTCTATTGGTGGCAGGTTGTACTTATTAGATACAGATGATCCAAGTAACAGTTTGATGTGAAAAGAAGGTAGAAAGCGCTACTTTGATATTGGCATTAAACCTGCCTAATGATCTAGTCATATCAACCCCTCCTTTTTAAAAGTAAAAAAACCCCAAAGCTTCCTGTGTGTTTATGCTTATTTAAAAAGGCCACCAGGAAGCTACAGGAGAAAATTTGCCTTTTACTTCTCTGAAGATAGGGGCAGGAGTCATCTCATGATATTCTGGTTACCTAAGCAGTGGGTGGCTTACATAAATGTATAGCTGCTGGAGAGATAGTGGCAACTCCACGAGAGGATTTCTGTCAGTCTAACCAACAAATTACAATGAGAGGGGAAGATTTGTCTTCTGGGGAGTGTCTTTCTCCATCAGCCATAAGAGTTTAGATCACCAGTTTAGCAGAGATGTTTAAAATTTAGGTTCAGTGAGCTGAAGCCACTATCTGATGGTCTGAAATCTGATGGATCTGAAAGTTGAAGCGTTACAGACAAAAGACAACACTTTTAAAACAAAGCCAGTTCAGAGGCTGTAACGCAATGTGTCCTTTAATATCAGGTTAGCTGTTCAGCAGTTGGCACTTTCCACCATGTGAAAAGATCTCAGCCAAAGATCTTTGATAATCTGGCCAGCCGTGGTGTACTCAGGGGCATTATTCCCATAAGCCCAGCAGGCAACTGCAGGGAGAGGGAGGCAGAGCTCTCCTACCACTGACAGACACCCTCACTGTCCCCTGCTCCCACCAGGAGTGAGTCATGACCCTGGAGACACTGCCCTGGGCACTGGAGGAGAAAATCCACAAACCACTACAACATTACGCTCTTCTCCTTGAGCCTCATGGAGGGAAACTCTGCCTCCTGGAGGGTTATGGGTTCGGGAGGCACTGGGAGCTGAGACTGTGGTCAGGAGAGTGCCCCGAGGATGGGACACACAAAAGGAACACTGGATCTGGGTGATGAAGATGGCACGCTCAACGAGCCAGGTCTTGGTGCAGAGACTGAAACTGTAAGCTTGCTACAGTTTACCTGCCATAGCCAGCATATGGCTGCACATCTCTTTACAATCCAAATAAACTTTTATATTGCAATAAACGCAACCCAGCCAACCAGGTGTTTGCTTGCTCCTCAGCCGTTGATAGCTGGGGCCCCTACTGCTATATCGTAACACCTAATGCTTCTGCCCACAGCCATGCTTGGCCGCAGTGCTCTCTAAAATCAGTCTGGGCTCAGCTCCTCAGCCTGTGGCAATTAGCCCAACTCCCCAGGAGACAGGTTGGGGGATGCCACATGAGTGTATTTACAGAGGGATGGAAATATTAAACCTTCCCCTGCTTGTAAATTAAATGCACTGTTAAAGCTCTGGTCAGATGCTCACCTGACCACCCTGCCATCTCCTCTGATTTATCTCAGCAGCAGATGCAGGCCCATACTTTGGTGGTGAGCGCTGCCAGCAGCAAGGCAAATCTATTACCCTTTTCTTTGCCCAGGCAAATAAAAACTCAAGTATATGGACTCCTTTGGAGGGGAAAAGGGGAGCAGTGTGATTTCATGGCATGGTGGAAAGGCACTTTGTCTTTGCTGAACTCATGCATGCCCTACCAACATGAGGTTGAACAGGCTGTGTGGGACAGCGGCCAGCCAGCAAGCAGCAAGCCCCAAAGAAGCCCACAACCTGCTGGAGTGGGAACCCTGCATGGCTCCAGCTCTCTCATCTCCCCCGGCGGTGCTGGGTTGTCGGGCGTCACGTGGTGAGACATCTGTTCCTCCAACCACCCTCCTTCCTCTCACGGACGGCTGAATGACCGTCTGCCACCCTCGCTGATGGGATCTGTCCTCACTGCGCTAGCTGCGCTCATGTTTGAATAGAGACTTTGAGAAAGCCCGTGTCCTCTTTAAAAACTGGAAATGGGATTTAACTTCTAGCTTTGCAAACTAGCTTCAACACTGTCTGTCACTCAAGTCCTGGGCATGCTGCAAGACGGTATTATATTGCCAAGGTCACTTGATTTGTTCTGTTTTTATCTTCTGTCTTCCCTTCTTTTCTCTGCTTTCCCCATTCTTCCTTCTACTGCTTTTTATGTTGCACAAATGAGTAAGGAAGCAGATGTACATGGTGTGAGATGTTAAGATGAACCTTATGCCACACTAGCATGGATAATGTGTCAGGGAGAAATGTCTATGTCTGCGTGTTTGAGACCACTTGCACAGGACAGCAACCACAGGACCGTGGTGATAGGAAAGCCTGATGTCTTGAATACTGCAGGAAAAACAGCCAGCCTTGATCCTCATTCTGGGAAACAACAGCTGCTGCCAGGATAATTTTATCCTCTTGCTTACACAAGAGAGAAGATCTATTTTACAAACATCCCGTGATCTCCTGGACCCATATATGCGGTCATTCCAGGTCAGAGTTGCATCACTGCAGTGGCAGGTCCATATTCTGACCTGCTTTTTTGCTCTCTTCCAGCAGAAACTTCCTGCCTTGAATGCTCTGAGCCTAGGGACCATATTCTTTCCTCTCCTGATCGAGCTGGTTATCACTGCATCCTTTTCCCAGAGTCTCTCTGTGACTTGCAGGACACTAGGAAAGATTTGCTCCATCATACTCAGTATAGTGACTCACTTAACACTGAACAACAGTGATGGAAGAAAAGAGCTGGTTTCCCTGCTTGCAGGATGCAAGGCGCTAAAGATAAGAAGGAATTCACATGCTCTTATCAATTCTTATGCTGAAGTATTTGGCTTTTCCTGGCATTACACTTCTTACAGTCTGCCTGAGTGCAAAGAAAGAGACACAAATTAATTAAAAAGAAAGAGATTTCCCAGCTCACTGTCTTTCCACAGCAACTAGCTGCCCTGCTGCACCTGTAATCTGCACAGTACCTCTGATTAGCTCCCAGAAACACTTCCCAGGTGAAAGTTTCTCTAATAAAAAAACAGGGAGAGAGAGAAATCTCAACATTCTTCTTAATTTTTTTGGGGGAGTGGCAAGAGAAGAAAACCTGAAATGTTTCATTTTATAATCAGGCACTCTGTTATTTTCTCATTTGTTTGTTTGTTTGAAATAACTTTCTGGCTCCACATTTTCTTTTGAAAACATTCAGAAGATAAAAAAAATCCCCAAGCCTTTCAGAGGAGCTAAAAATGAAAACTGTTGGCATTTCTGGAGAAGAAAATTGGCTTCAAAAGGCAGAAAAAATGGCTTGAAGTCGAACAAAACTTTGTATTTCAAGAAATAAATTCCCTTGAAAATGTCATTTCCTTCAGATTCTTCCAGCACCAGAATTTCTCTTTTTTTTTTTTTTTAACTCTTTCCTTGAAATTGCCAGTGAGTCCAATCACACGTTTTGCTCTGAACTGTAATTATTGCATTGGAAGTGCATTGCAGAACAACCAAAAGCAAGAGTGCTCCTGATTGCCTCCTGAGGCCGCCCCACGGCACTGAGGGTGCCCAAGAGGGTTGCTTTCAAGACACGTTTTTATTTGGTTAGCAACGGTCACTTGGTGTCTGTGCAATCAAAGTATTCCCATATTTAACACTAAGCTATGAATGCTGACAATCGCTGGGTTAATCATTATGGAAATACTGACTGATTCTTGAGTCAAATATCAGGTGATGCCAAAAAACAGAGCCCCGGGACAAAGGACAGAGAAAAGTCAGCTCTGAATAATGCTGCAGATAAAACGGCTGTTATACAAAAACTTGTCTTCCAACACAACACTTGGGTCACAGCAACATCTGAACCACAAAGTCGACTCTCCTTCCCTGTGAAAAACAGGAAATGCCATTAGTTGTGATCCAATTTGAGCCAAAGTCTGGGGTTCTCAAAGCCTTCAATGGGATCTTCTAACAAACTGTCCAGGCTGCTGGGGGTTATTTGTATAGAGATTAGGCCAAAAAAAAGGAAAAAAAAGTCTTCAAAATGAGCCATGAATGAACTTAGAAACTCGAAGTTAGAAGAGGGTGTCTAAGTAGCAGAGGAAAGGAGGCCTGGAGCATGTCCACCATGGGTATAGCTCTGGTAAACACCCATATCAGGGGTCATTGAATGGCAAAAATGGCTGTGAAGGTAGGGGCCAGGCCTCTTGATTTAGCTCTGCCTTTCTATAGTCCTGTTTATTGAGGGCTGAAGAACCAAAAATAGAGGCAATAGTCATAGTAGCCAATGCTTGCAATCCCCCCACAAATATTTAAAATAAAGACTGCCATCTTCAACGATGACTCAGGATTTTCAAAGGTTCTGGTTTTGGCTGCCCAATGTAACAGAGAGTAAAAAGAGCATGATTTCACACAGGACGGTCCTCCCTCAGCACCAGTGAGCTGGATCCACCACTGGGCCCTTTGGGAAGTCTTGGTTCATCCATCAACTAATGCCCAGAGATGTTCACCCTTAATCAGCCCTTTCAGCCTGGTCCACGGCAGCAGGAGGTGACATATGCTCAGCAGCATTTTTTGGAGAGTGGGAAAGGCAATTTACAGGGCAAAGAAGTTCCAAATATTATTTTCCTGAGCTTAATGTTAATTACAAATATATGAATCTTAAAGGGTAGGAAGAACAATATGCGACACGCAATCGGGGGTGTGTTTCTGATCCTGTGGGACTGTGTGCATCTATTGTTCACCAGCATTAACAATGGGATTCCCATCATCTAATTTTGACTTGGCTTCTAACTCTGGGGCAATTCAAGTTATTTTTTTTCAAATCTCTGGCTATGGCAGGAGAGAGTGGCCATTGCTTAAGGGACAACTGCGAGGCACAGCTGGGATGCAGCTTGGATGTGCTGCTACAGCATCTGGAAAGAGGCTGGCAGCTCCGGATGGCAGTGCATCCCCTCTGTCATACGCAGTGTTCTTGGAGAGTGACAGATCTCCTGCCCTTCAGCAGAGCAGGATCCTAAATGGCCAGCTAAGACTAGATGCTAAATTTTTAAATAGAGAAAGGGCAGTGTGATGAATCCCATCTGAATAGAATATGGTAATTAACACATCATTAAAAATGCCTAGCGTCTTGCAAATGCAAACAATAAAATCCTTCCAGGAGTGTCAGTGTCCCCTTTCTCTTTAAATACAGCTATATTTTTTTTAGCACATGGTGACTTCTCAATACTCAGCCTGCTTCTTTTCCTTCACAGCTACTGCTGTTCCCCAGCTGGATAGGAGCAAGATGTTTGCAAGCTGTGGTGCATCCTTACCTTGCTCTCTGTAAAGTTTTACTGCTCAGGGCCCAGTGCAAAGCAAATCTTTCTTCATACTCTGACTCTGCTTTGGTGGCTCAGAGAAGACTGCAGCTTATGGTTTTACAAGGGATAATGTCATCTGAGAGAAAGGTGGGTGCCTCACCAGTTTATGCCACTAGCCAGGAGAAGCTGCAAAGACGAAGCTGCAAAACTAGGATTTGACCTCAGAATAGGTCTCTGGGGAACATGCAGAGCCCGAGTGTAGCAGGTTCATACTGGCTGCAATGTTTGCAGGACAGCTGATCTGCCTTATTAGAGTGGGATGCTGTCATCCAGTTTGAAGTTGGGGATCTGGGCAAACTACAGTGAGAAGTACCAAGCTAGGAATAAAGAATTGAATTGGTTAGTAGCCTTGACTACCTATCTGAACTATTGAACCACAACGCAAAACACAGGAGGAATGGGACAGTAATAACATTCCTTTTATATATAGCCAGTTCTGCCACTAGAAAATGCAGTTATAGTGGTGTTCTTCTTCCCATCAATTCCCATTTCTCTTTGCATCCAACTTCAACTGTATAACTTTACCTTAGACAATATTTTCTGGGCAGCAAATCCACACAATAATCCCACCAATGTTAAAGAAAGAGGAGGTGTAGTGGAAGGGTCCTGCAACATCCCAGAGAAGAGTGCATTCATGTTGCAGACAACAACTGGAAGAGCTCAGCTTGTTGAGCTTAGTGAAATGAAGGCTGAAAAGGGTAGGACTGGCTGCCATAGATCCATCAGGGGCCTAAATATTGGGGAAGAAAGAGAGCTATTTAACTCAAGTACAATGTTGGCACAAGAACAGCTGGGTACAGGCTGCCCATGAATGCATCTAGACAATGGGAATAGACGGAAAACAGCAATACAAAAGTGAAAAAAAAAGAAGCCAAGTCATTTTCAGATTATAAAGTCATAGAAAAGGAGCTGAGAAAGGCCTCCAGAGTCCTGCTCATTTTGGGCTTTTTAACCTTTGGTAATACGACAACCGCTCCTAAAAGAGAAAAGCCAGAGACCATTTTGTCAGTGTGGCCACCATACTTTTAATCACAGCTTACTAAAAAGAAGATTTTCCCCTGCATGTTCCTCTTAATATTTTCCCCATTTTGGCTGTATGTTTGCATATGAGAACATGAAATATTAAAATTAATAATTTGCAGTCACTTCACAGCCCTTCAACCTGACAGTGCTTCGTGAATAATTGGGTGAGAAATATTGCTGTACTGCAATCCTCCACTCCAAAGCCCTGTCACAAGCAGCTAAAGCATCCCTCATCCTTGATACACTTAGAGATACACTGAGAGAGGTTGTGGGGACGTGGTTGCTGCTAACAGCAGGACTCACAACCGGCTCTAGTTGAAGATGTCCCTGGTCATTGCAGGGTCGTTGGACTATATGACCTTTAAAGGTTCCTTCCAACCGAAACTGTTCTATGATTCTATGATTCTATGATTCTATGACTCAGACTTTATGATTTCTCCTAGCACCAGGCAAGGAGGGAAGCTTGAAAGAATGTGAGACCTATGAGCATGATGGTGGTAGTGATTGAGAGCTTTCAGCCAGCTCCACCACCAAGCAAAATGGATGTGAAATGATGGACGGGGATGCCAGGGAAGTTTCCCTGGAGCAGTCTCAGCTGGCTCTTGGGGCCTGCATAGAAGACTCAAGCCAGACCCCCATGAAAGTGACAGTTGACCCCAAGGGGTGATCAGGATCTGTGGGGCAGTGAGTAAGGAAGTGAGTGAGGAAAAAACAGACTCCACCTCCTCTCACCCCCAGGCAACAGAAGAAGGAGCAGCTAAGCTCACCCCTGGGTCCCAGTCTCAGCTCTTCTCCCCATCCCCACGCTCTTGCCTTAGGATTGTGGCAGCAACACCCATTTTTTCAGTGCCGCTGAGAAGCCTTGAGCCCCTCCTGGGGTGCTCTGGCTCTGCACGACCTCCCCTGTGCCTCCTTCCTCCTTTCACCTGCTTGTCTTCTCTGTTTAGTGGTCACCCTTTTCCAGAGCTGGGATTGTTTTTGGCAGTGGGTAAAAGGAGTGCCCAGTAAAACCTAGTCCTCCATCCACTTGGAGACTAGAGGTGCTACTCCTACAAATAAATATCAGAAGGAGCTTTTTTTGGCTTCACATCTCTGCCTCTGCACAGGAACCTGTGTCACAGTGGCTCTCCAGACTGGGGTGAGCTGAAGTGTCAAGTCCTTATATTTCATATATCCACATATGCATTCTTTCCACAGGCTGTGAAAATACCCCCGAAAAGCTCTTCTGGGGCTTAGAGCATTACTGTTCCAGTCTATGCTGTCATTTAGTTCCCTGGGTAGTAGAGAAATTGGGAGTGGAGAATGCCAGATCTGGCTTTACTTTGGCCATACAAATGTATTACTGAGTAGTGAAAAGTCAGGGAAAAGCATAAATCTCACTGCTGCACTCCAGCGCTCTGGGAGCTTTTCAAGTCCCTCTGGAATCCAGAGGCAGTTTTCAGTTTGGAAATCTAAATGTACTTTACTGACGGGGCCAAATCCAGTCTTAACACAAGGCCGTGGAAGTCAGGGGAGTTTCATTAGGAATGCGTTAGGAATTGCATCTCTGCTTTAGGCCTATATATTAGGGGAATTGCTGAGCCAGCCTGCCTTTATAAAATGTCAGAAGTAATAAAGAACAAGCCTTGTACCAGTGTGTTTTCACTCCTCACCCTGAGATTATCAGATCAACCCAGACACCAAATCACTCCTGCAAGACAACAGTAAAAATGTTTTGCTCTGCTGTCTGCTACGGTGTATCTCAAAACTCCTGCAGACTGTTCCCTTTCACCTCCTAATTATCAAAGTGGCATTTTCTCCATTTCACTTCTGCATTATGTGAGGGTCCAGATATCTCACAGAAAACCCTCGACAGGCAAGTCAAAACTGTAGGTGGAGAAATGCACTGGGGATTTATACTGCTGCACCCCGTTGACTTCTGCGTGTGCCGAGTGGGTGTGTGTACTTTAAAATGTGTGCATACACGATTTACTCATTCAAGGTCATACTGACAACCCTTGCAAAGACTGAAGGGAGGAGGATGAGAGTGTCCTAACACATCATCCTCCACTAAGAAAGCAGAAAGCCAGGCTGGGCAGCCTGAGGGCTTTGTGAGCATTCAAGTGGAGCTGCATTCCTCATGGACAGGCAACAGCTGTCCCCATTGCGCTCTTCTTCCTTATGCCAGTCGTGACAAACTCCTGGCCCTGTGGAGGTTGGGACCCTGGTGAACCACAGCAGAGGCATCAAATGCTATTCATGGTTCCTGCAAAGTTGCTGCGTCTCAGACATCCCAACTATTTTAAATTTAAAACACGGCTTTGGAAGTCATGTGTCTCCTGCAACATTCTTCCCATTGCACGCGTGTGCGCAGGCTTGGCTTTCCAAACAACAGCTCTACTGAGGAGCAAGCTTTGTTATTAATAAGATGGCTTTGTTTATGTAGTTTTAAGTGATGTTAAAATTAAAGTGAAGTTATGATTCAGCTGACTTCAAGTTTTCTCAGCTCCTTTCCTTTGCACATACATTTTGCCCTGCACTTGTTTGCCTTGGCAGGGCCCAGGCTCAACAGTAACAATTTCATCTTCCATTTATAGGCATTTGCACACCATGTTATTCTTTTAAAGCAGAACACTTCGCAGAGCTGAGCAAGGGGGACATGTAAAACCATGCATGCAAAGGCAAAAATCTTTTCAGGATCTCAGCTTCTTCACATAAGGAATAGCTTTGTCTCTGCCCTTTGGGAAAAATAAGTAGTAAAGGAAAAAAAGTCCCATCTCTGACTTTGGATCCTGAAAAAGAAAGGAAAACAGTCACAAGCCTGCAATGTTTTACACTCAGTGTACACTACTTGGCAAACTTCCAGGGCAAATGTAGGAAAGCTATAAACTGGTGGAGTTGGATTCTATCAGCAGAGATATTTTCTGCATGGAGAGATGTATTCATTTCTCTCTTAGATATTTAGACTTCAAGCAACCACTGCACCAGCAACTATCTCTTGGGTAGAGAGAGACTGGGCTTGGGTTCTCACCCAGACTTCCTAGAACCCGAGTGCTGTGCAGCCCACGGAAAATGGCCGCCTTCCTGTCAATCACTAGCCAGCCCTTCTTCCAGGTTTATCCTTTCAATCAGTGCTCATGCTGGAGTTTCTGGCTGATTTTTTTTTTTTTTAATTTAACATTTAAAAGGAGGGTTGTAGCAGGGATTTGACATTTTGGAAACCAAGACCCCGTGGGGATCTTTCAGCTTTGCCTTAAAGACCCATAGAAAAGGAAAGAAACATGAATGAGATCCTGGATGCAGCAAGGCCAAGAGGAACCACAGCTACAGCATCACCTGGTGAGAGCAGCCTGACACTCATAAAAATGAGATTTGGCCTCCCTCAGTGCCACTGAGTTTGCTCTGCTTTGCCTCATCACAAGTGGAAACTTGAGCCAAATATTATAAGCCTGGAGCTTATCATCAAACTGATAAAATGAGGTGGATGTGGAATGATGGATTCCTTGGGGGGTGGGGGCCATGTAATTTTGCTTCAGCTAAAACCTAATTGCCTTTGCACTCAGAGCATCCCTCCCTTTCGGCGAGCAGCCTTCCTCACCGCCCTGTCCCGTACCCACAGGGCCCCAAACGCTGCCAGCTCCTCGGCTTAGTGTTGCTTAAGATGGGGGTCCTGGCTCCCCAGCACGACTTTGCTGAGAGGCCCTTGTCTTAGGGAGGCCCTAGGCAAGGCCTGCCCAGACAGCTTGCAGGACCTCAGCCTGCGTGGGGGCTATGGGTGACACTCAACAAGGCTTGTCACAGGCAGTTTTCACCATGAGGGACAAACAGAGCGGCCATCACCTGCCTGATGCATCAGGACCTCCAACTTCTGATATCCCTGTGGCCAATCCTGGACTCCAAATTCGCGGTCACGGCATGCCTGACTTGCTGAGACTCCAGATCCTCCGCAAAGCGAATGTGAGCTCGTGCTTTCTCTTTTCACTCAAGAACATGGGCCAATGCTCTTCTACTCGGCTCCTGGGGTGGACAACAAAAGCCACATCAGCAAGCTGGGAGATGATAGACAAATGACCAGATTTTGCAGCCATGGGGAGGACAGAGAAAGTGTAATATTCAGGGTAGCAGCATGTGACTGGATGGGGTCCAGATGTGCAGGCAGGGCTTATGGTGGAGAGTTCCTTCCCCCCGTTCTCCGCTCCCAGCGACATGCCCAGCCCTAGCATGCCTTTCTCACGAGGTGCCGTTTGACTCCTGTGCCTGTATGTGTCTGTTGTGCGACTCCACATGTGTGTCACGTCCCTGTCCCAAATCTGCTTCCCATTTGCCAGGAACCAGACTCCCTGCTGTTTCTGGGGGACTTTCTCCGAGCTGTTCAGCCATGACCCGAGCCTGAGGCGTATTGGATGGCAGCTCGTGAATCTCACACTGCAACGACCGACCACAAACTGAAAACCTCCCAGTGCAAGACTGCTCTTTGGGAGCGTGTAATGCTCCCTTCCCAAAATTACTGGTTACTCAGTCGCTTCTGCATAAACAGGAACTTTGTCCCCAGCTCTTTTCCATGCGCTGCAAGGCCAGCAGCTGGCGTGCTAGCCTGTCATCTTTAAGACAGCATCATCCCCCGAAACATCAGAAATGCATATTGTGTCCTGGCTTTCCAATAACCAGATTCACTTGCACTTTCGCTGATGTTACAGTCCCCGGAGTAAAACCGCCTACATTTTGCACGAAATTGGCAAGCTGGGACTGCAGCTCTCCTCTGCTCACCCCCAGCAGATGATCTGCCTGACTCCAGCTAGAAGCTCTGTGGGGCAGAGGCAGTAAGAATTGTGCAGTGATGAAGTCACATAGGGCCTGTTTTAATTAAAGATATTGCTTTTCCTTAAAGACTTTGCCTCCTCTCTAGTGCTGCTTGCTGAGGGACTGACGGGGAGACAGCCTGTGCCACTGCTCCAGGGACCCTCAGCAGCAGGTGCCCGGCTGCTGCTCAGAGCTGTGATGGGGATGGGGCGTCCCTAATCTGGTTCCCTGGAGCTGCTGCTTTCTGTAAGTCCTGCATGCACAGTGCTCTTCCATTTGCCTAAAAGCTGGGCCCGAAGGCTGAGGATTAATCTCTACCTCCAGGGTGGGCTCTGGGGATTCCTCGCCATGGCCTGTCAGCAGCCCTGCCGGACCCAAGCACATCTTGCAAAGCAGACACAGGCACCCCAAAGAGCTGCCTCTTGCTTTCGCCATGAGGCTCTTACCTTTTAGGCATTTGGGGATTGGAAAAATACCTGATGCAGTCTGGAAGTTACTTTCCAGGGAAATTAGGCCTTTCTGAGCAATTGTCAAGTTCTGTGTGAGTGGTTAAATGAATTTTCTCTGCTGTTTCTATGGGTCTGGAATAGGAATACTCTCAGCGTCCTGTTCATTTTGTCTGAGGCAACAGCATGGGGCAGGCAGGTGGGTGAGTTTATAATTCATAATCTGGGTGCAGCTAGTGTGAAAGTAGTCCTTTTACCTTCCTGTGGCCCCTTCACCTTCATTCCTCCTCTTCAACCAGCACTTCCCACCTTGACGTTTCCCCTCCTTCCATCATCTCTAACCTTATATGCTCTCACTCTCTCCTTTAAATCTCCTGCTCCTCTCTTCTTCCACCCCCCGATGCCTTTCTGCCTTCTAGCTTCACCCAGAGGTGCTCCCTGGGTGTGCCAAGCCACTGTCTCCTCGTTCAGCAGCAGCCTCTGCAGCTGCTCTGGCTTTCTTGGCTTTCTTGACTTTCTTTTCTTTTGGCCTCCCCCTGAACACCTGGAGGTAGCAAACCTCAGAAAGACCCCCCAGCAGAAAGCTTTCTGACCCACAGTTCCCTCCAAGGGAGGAGTTCAGGTTCTCTTAGGGAAGTTTTGGAGATGCTCTGTCAGCAGAGGGGGTGCAGAAGCCCATGGCAGTGCCCTGGGAAATCACTAACTCCCCATCTGAACCATGCAACATGCTGAGAAGAAAGCATGTGACCACAGTGCTCTTCATGAAATGCCTTGCAGGGGATGACAGGAATTGCAAAGGGGAAAAGGAATGGACTAGAAAGGAGACACAAACTCAGGAAGAGCTGGGAATCCAGAAGAGGAATAAACAAACTCAAAGAGGGGCAGAGGCTTGTTGATACCTGTCATGGAAGGGTTCTGGGGTCCAAATGAGCAGCAAAGAGCGAGCTCTGTAGTACTAGTTATAACATACCTGCAGTGGCTGGTAGGAGAGAGTTTGAGTGAACAGAAGAACAGATGGATGGCACCCCTTCATCCCCAAATTGTGACAGGCTGCTCTATTTAGAAGACATTAATAGGAAGCAAACAAAAGAGTGGGTTGTTTTTTGGGGCGGAGGGGGATGTTGTTTTAGTGAGGAGCTCAGCTGGGTTTGAACTACATACTTCAGCTCCACTGCAAGTTAAAAAAAAGAAGTATTGCTGTTGCCCTTTGAGATTTGGGCATGAGGCACCAGAGGTGGACTTTAATTGCCCAAAGCCTTAGTGAGTCTGTGGGAGACCAGGGAACTAAGCAACATAGAGCTTGGAAATCTGAGCTGTTTAGCAGCCTCTGTCCTTGGGAGAGAAGACCCCTTTCTAGGTGATGTGTTGTTGTGAAAAAGTGGTAAGACAGCTTGGTTTCAGGTCACTGCCAGGAAGAGAGAGACAAAGTGGAGGCAGTTCAGAGGAATGATGACCAAAATGACCAGAGGTGGCTGAACTAGCTTGGTTTCTGAGCTGCAATAAAGAAAGTGAAATTTGCCCGGCTTGGCCAAATGACAGTGAAGAGCTCAGACTCACAATCAAATTGCCACAGCTTCATGAATAACTGTAAATTGGTTGAGAGAGTGGCAGTGGCAGAGTCTTGATAAAACTCCAGATTGCTGAAGGGTGTAAATACTAGGGCTAGAGAGGAAATGGTCTTGGCCCTGGACTAGGTTCTGGCTCAGACTCATGGTTCTCTTTTGGCTTCACCACTGCAGACTGCCATACTGAAAATGAGTCCCCTGCATGCATGTGGCTGTAGCACAGGCTGGCCTCTACCCCATCACCATTGGAACCACATGAAACATGAGAGCTGTTGTTCAGTGTCATTTCCTCTTCTTCAGGTTCTGAACTGTAATCAGTGTATGTTGGCATTGTCTATGAACCAGAAGCTCATATGCATATCCTTAAAGGGATCAGCAAAATGCTGTTTTTGCATAATAATATAGCAGCACTGGGACTGAATGTTGACCAGGGAATGGATGGTCTTGGTACCCTCATAGGACAGAGGAACAGGCTTACCCATGTTGAGCAGGTTTTTCCTCCTGATGTACCCTAGTGGGTCAACTGAGGGGATAAACTAAACCCTACTGAGTTTGAATAAAAGCATCTGGTTCTATGCAAGCTCTCCGTGAGTGATGCTGGCGGAGCCTCGTAAGTGAGCCTTGGAGTTAACATTGTCTTGATAAACTTGGAACAGATCGCTCTACATGAAACTTTTGTTTCCAGATGTGTGGAGGCTCAGACAGACGTCACAGCATTCATTATGCTTAAAACACATTTTCAAGATCTCCTTCCAAACCACAAGGGCAAGAAATGTCAAAAGCAACCAAACTAAGCTTCCAACATAATCACCTGACTCCAGGAGATGGGGGTCTAGACCTCAGCTGGTAACAAAAGGGTAGCAAATGTTTCAATCTTGCATCTGGCCTAAATAACAGGGAAGAGAATTGGGTTTGTTCTACAGAGAATATTTCATTCATTCAACCTGAAATGAAACAAGCCATTTTGATTTGGGATTATTTAATTTTTTCTTTTTATTAAATGCTACCTTCCAAAAAGACAGGTGAATTTCAAAATGAAAGGAATAATTTGGGAACACAAAGTCAAAGTCATGTGGGAACACATTTTGTACACATTTTGTTTCCAAAATGTAAAACCAGAATCTTGATTGGGGGGCATTTTTTATCGTGCTTGTCAAATTAAAATTCACAAATTGCTTCAGCTATTCCTACTATTGCATCTCCAGCAAATTCCTCTCTGCAGGCTCATCAGCATGACGTTGCCAAAAGGAAGCCTAGATCCTGTCCCTTCTGCTGAAGTGTCCCTGAGCAGGGAAAGATGATGTACGTTATCTGCCACTACCTCCTCTCCCACTTAGAAACTTGCAGGGCTGCCTTTGCTCTTACAGGAAGATCTTTCTCTTTTACTGGAATCTGGCACCACTTTCTCAGCCCAGCTGCCTTCCATCAGCGCAGGAGTGTGGGGCAGAACTGGCCTTGTAAACAAGGTGGTGATGCACTTGGAGAAGGAGAAGGCTGACCTCAGAAACATTTGGATTTCCAAAGTGTCTTGTCCGATGAGCTGAGCTAGCTGAAGCTATAAGGCAGATAGCAGTATCACCATATTCAGCTATCTTGCAAGCATCCTGCAGCCTGCCTTCTCAGGGGGGAGAGAAATCAGAATAGCAGCCACAACCATCAAGAGAAAAAATGTGTCCTGTCTTGCATCAGTGAAATTTATGGGAATAAATAGAATGATGCTGCTCAACAGATGGTGAGTCAATAAAGTGGGCCTTACCTGGCAGCACTTTGGTATTTTAATGTATTTCCTGATACTGTAAATTACAGCTGCCCTGTTGCATGCATATGCACATAGCATTTAATGATGCATAGGAGAGGCAGAACAGTATTTATCCCCTCATTGCCAATGCCCCCTTTATCTTTGTTTTAAAGGCTTGATTCAGCCCTGTGAAATCTGCTGCCTCTGATATTGCTACAAGTCAAACTAAAAGCACCCCCCCAAAGAGGAAGCCATTCATATTTATTTTAGTTAATTGCTTGTTTGCATAATTACTCATTCCTAAATCCAACTTACTTACAATAAAATCTTCCCTCCCATCAATACAGCTATTGTTACAGCTTCCAGCATGTCTGTCCCAACAGTCATTTGCTGGAGCTGGGAAGGCTGCTTTGTAAAGGTGAGTTTACAGCCTAGCTTTGAAGGTCAGTATGTCTGACCTACAGAAACCAGGTCAGATAGCTTCCAAGCTGTCTCCAAGACCCACTTGTCTTACAAGTCCTTCACTGTAATTCAATGTAAGAAAGAAAGGGGCAAGGGGATGAGGAGGAGGATTTGAGGTCGATGAGTGTAAAACAAGGACGACTTTTAGAGGTAAGCATCTGTTTTTTGAATTTGCCATCTCTAGCATAGGTGTATGGCAATGTGTGTAGGAGAACAGTCACATGAAAGATGTTTTTTGCAGTACAGCAGAAAGTGCTCAGATGAGACTGGGACTGGGGCAGGTGATGTGTCTTTATAAACCAGATTTTTTTAAAAAGGTGAAAGAAAAGAATCCCTTGCACAGCCTCTGTAACAAGAAAGGATTTATTTTCCCAAGCTAATTTCCCATCATCACTCTTTTTTCTTTTTATATGCAAACAGGAGAAGAACATTGTAAAAACCTGCCTGGACCTGTGGGGCTTTGGAAGCCCTTGGCAACACTTGCAGTGCGTGTCAGTGCTTCAGGACTGAGAGATTTTTCCCTAGCACTGAAGAAACACAAGAGTTCCTGTTTCGAATTTCCACACGAAGTCAATGATGAAATGGTGTGTCCTGTTAGGCTAAGATGATGGCAGAGGGCAGGGATTGCAGCCTATGAAAGTCAAAATGAAAGCAAACAAAGGTTTGAACATCGTGTTAGGCTTTTGGCCTATTGTTTATGTCCTGTGACTCAAATTCACCCATTCCCAGCTATTAGGTGTGATGCTGCTTGCATTGGTGGGGTCTGCCAAAAGATCAGGTTCTGACCACGTTTATTTTGGCTTTGGCTAGCATAAACCCAGGGGCAGAGCTGGAAATCCACCCTCACCCCAAGTGCCCTTTGGGATACTCCCTCCCTGGGTCAAGCTGAGCCAGACTGGAAGGAGGCAACGTTTAGGGATTCATGCACGTCTGAAGAGCCAGCTCAGGGACAACCCAAGTTCTTCTTGTTTTCTGAACATCACCAGAGGGTCTCTCAGAAAGCCAGCAAGGTTCCCAACCTTGACAAGATGAAGGTCAGTGCAAGCAGGACACAGTCAAGTCACTGACCTGCCGGAGCTGGTCTTCAGATGAGCAGGTGGAACTTACTGAAGGATCTGAGATTTTAAAATGGTTATAGCTGTAGCTGCTCTGATTTTGTGGTCTGCTCTGTTTTGCCCTGGGGCCTGTGCCTTTCCTAGTTGGCAATATGCAACATCCTGGTGGCCTCCAGCTTCCCTTGTGTCAAAGACATCTGTCTGAGAGGAAACCTGGATGAGATGACAGGACAGTTTGCTTGGGGATCAGCTCCAATGTGTACCTGGACTGGGAATTGAATACGGCAAATGCATTGTCCGAACAGAAAAGGAGAGGGCACTGTCTAGGTGACTGGCTGGATGTCTCTCAGCATGTCCCTGGAGTTTTACAGGATAAGCCCAGTGGTCATCTCCTAACTGGCAGAAACGGCTGGTATCTCCTAGGTGTTTTCTGCCCCCATGTTTCCCAACATCTATTCCAAATGTGTGGGTATCCCAAGGAGGAGCCAGTGCCTATGGTAGTGTGAGAGGGGGAGGAGGGAGAGGGGAGCAAGCCTCGTGTCCTTGTAAGCGTAACAGTTTAGTCTTTGCTCTCAGGGACACAAGCTGACAATTGGCTTTGTAGTAACCCACATGACAACAGGAATAACATCAGGCATAATTAGACAAAATGATGGTATAAGTTCATCTCTTTCCCCCCAAAGCACCCAGCCCCCTCAACCCATTTTGAAACAATGCACCTTTTGTGGGCTCCAAGTAGCTTTTAAAAACACAATTGATTTCTTTCTTCCCCATCATAGAAAAGAGTTTGCTGCTTGGATAACGAATGTCGAAATGTCTCAGGGAGGATGGAGGCTGGGGCAGGGAGGGGACAAGACACCTCGACCCCCCTGGCTTCCTCTGATGTCCTCTGCCAGATTGCCCCTACCTCCCACCACCCTCCAGATAATAATTTCTCCTTGTTACTACAACTTTAAATGTTCTTCCTTTCCACCCCTGCAGCCCACAACAGTATCCCCTATTGTCCTGGTGTTGGAGTTATACGTGATGTAGTCACGATTCTGCCTTTTCTAAGGCCTTGTCAGGTTATGGATGATTGGTCATGCTTCATCCACCCAATAAAGCCCATCAAAGAATAGCACAAAATTTTCCCCTGCTGTCTCCTTACCCTAAGTGCGACTTGGCTGAGAGGACTACTGTGCTGGATTTGAATGGAAATTATCTAAGTGTGTGGCTCCAGCTCCCCCTGCTAGCTCCTCTCTCTTTAAAAAAATGAGACTGAAATGTAATCAGATTTACTTTAATGAGGGGGGACCGAGAAAATGCATCCCATGAAAAAGAACTTTGTGGGTAACCCAGGTCCCACACTATAAACAAAATCAAGTCACTCTATGTTAGTGCAGGGAAAGTTTCAACACAGAAGAAACCCTGTTTATACCCCCTCCTTATCACAGCTTTCTAGCCAGCCCATTAAACTGCTTTGTGCCCACTCCTGTGTCACATCTCCATGTAGATGTATCTGTACGTGACTTTACCGGCTAAGAGAGTCGGATGTGGAAAGGCAGCACCATGTCAAAAATGGACTGGATTCTGAGTGCTATGATTTCAGTTTGAGATGGTTTGGGGTCTTTTGCTGAAATATGAGTCATTTTAAAACTACTGAGCTAGGAACTGTGGGTTTTTTATTGGTTTGGCTGTTTGGTTTTGTACATCTTTAAGGCATTTAGATATAAAGTGTGATGCCAACCACTGCAGTATTATTAACATTTTAAGTGTTTGAAGTGACTGTGTAATGCTAAGTAATACATCTATATATGTGTGTGCATGTGTGTATCATCGATGACTTTGAAATTAGTTTATAACTCTACCAAGTTTATTCAAACCTAGCTTCTTTTTAAGGTCCCAGTGAGGTTCCCAAGCAATCAAGTTTGAAGACTTGCAGTGCAGTCATGTAAATAAAACTTGTGAACAGTGGAGTCTGACAAAACATTCTTGAGGACTATTAATCTAGTTAATGGGCATAGGAAAATTTCTTCCAGAAATGACCCAATAACTGTACATGTAAGAAAAAGAGAAACAAAAATAATATTGTCACCATGTTTTTTTTCAGTGCTCCTAATTTTGGGATAGCCATACATGTTCTTTCCTCAAGCAGGACAGTCATTACTTCTGAAAAAAATGCCTGCCCTGGCAAACTTTAATTCCAAACTGATGCATATTTCTTTTAGCACTGGCTTGAAGATATTGAAGCAGAATTTTTGGGAAGCTGTATTCTTCCCCCTGCTCATGTAAGATTTGATGTTGCCACCCTAAAATTTCTGGGAAGTTTCAGGCCAACAAGTGAATGTTCCAGAACTTATAAGGTTGTGGCAACAGGGGATTGATCATAAACTCTTTTCCAAACATAACTACTAGGTTAACTGTTGACCGGATATTACCCAGAGAGTGTATTTTATTGACTGTGAATTCATTAATAGCTAACTGGTGTGCAGACATTGAAACAATGCGCTGATTCTTCATATTGAATCCTATCTCAGACAAATACAATATGATGCCACGGTCTGTTGCTTTCTCAGCTCAACATTGCTGAGTGTTGATGTCAGGGAAAAGTCTTACTCGGTTAACAGCATTCCTAGAGCACTCCGTGGGACTGAAGGAGCTACATCAGAGGCTTCATTGAGATACAAAAGCTGAACCTGAAAAACAGCACAAGCAAAAAAAAATCCAACCAACAAACAAAAAAAGGAAAAAGGTGATGGAGCTCCAGAGCTAAAAAATGTCAGTGGGGTTCCCTAGTCAGTAACATGCACCTTGAGGAAAGACATAGGCAGACAAAGGATCAAACCTGCCTGCTGTGCTCCAGCATGAAGCAAGGGTTTCCTGCTATGAAATGTTACCTCTGCCAGAAAGGTTCCTTGGATGCCTTTTAAATGGTTACCTGTTTATATGTTTGGTTACCTGTTTATATGACTAGTTTTTGCTCCTGCAACCTGGAGCTTTCAATTTCTCAGCTTTTTTCCCCAGAAGTGTGGAGAGTCATTTGTAAACTTTATTGCCTTGCAAGGCAGAGAGAGCATGAATTCATGTGTCTGCAGAGATTTGAAAATGCTGAGTGCTGGATGTGACTGCTACTCATAAAAGAGTCTGGTTTCTGAATGCTGATGTACCCAGAAATGCATGAAAAAGTGTTTATGTTTTAGAGTAGTATTGCACGCCAGGAGGACAAACACTCTGTATCTGTTGAAGGCCAGGATCATTGCCATAAGATTAACTAGAAAGGAAAAACACATGGCAGCCATCCAGGAAACGCAGCTATCAGAAGGTAAACAGGCATAATCAACTGGGGACTCCAAAAAGTTGCCCTACCAACAAAATAAAAGATATGACCCCCTAAAGGCACTGTTTCCTAAAAGCATCTATCTAAATAGAAAACAAATGGAAATATTTAGGGCTAAGGAATATCTTTAAGGCCATGGATGAAACCAAGAAATAGGGCCAGTCCTGGCTGAAGTTTGAGGATGGTGGTACACTGAGCACAGTGCTTTTGAAAAACTGGAGAGTGCATTTCTGCTCATGCCAACCACTAAGGAGAGAGACACTGACACTCCCTGTCCTTTTATGCAAGAAGTAATTGTTTTCTCTGGCAAGATATATACGGTAGTGAGGAGAGTAGGACTTTTCCACCCCTGTTTCTGAGATTGTCTTTGTTGGCTTTGCTGTGTTCCTGTGCAATCATACACCACTGACCAGACCACTGGGCAGAAATGGTATCTATGAGTTTTTGATAGATTTTGTCCTAGGGTTCATCAAATTGCTTTATGCGTGCATGTACCTGTTAGCACCCCCAATAACTACAACTGAAAATACTTGACTTCATTCTCTTGCACAGTGTATATTTATCTCTTATGCATTTTGAGCCTGACATCTGCAAACAGCGAGGATGTATTTCCAATTTATGGATTTCTACTGTTTTACTTCCTCAGTCATGGCCAGCAAGTTGCACTTAATCATGCATGCTTTTCAGGTAGCCTTGAAGATGAAACAGGAGTATGAAAGTCAACAAGAAACCACTTTTTGCCTACAAAAATGTAAGTTTCTGTCCTTATTTTAATGTAGTTGCTCTTTCTACAAAAGATCAAGTGCAATTTTTCATGAGGAGCCCTCAACAGTAAAATACAACACACTAAAGAAAAAAAAAATAAACTAATGATTTAAAGAGAATGACTCTATACTGTAGACAAAGGAGATCTTTTCCTAGAGTCACTCTGAAAAAAATGCCTAAGGACTTGCATTGCCACCTGTCACTGAAGTGTAAAAACCTGTAGGCATTATTAAACCTCTTTCATGACGGCCCTTAAGACTATAAACTAAAAAAAAAAAAAGAAAAAGTGGGGTGGTGAACAAATTTATTCTTCCTGTCTTTCTTTGGCTTAGAGGGAAAAAGGCAAAAGAAGTTTGGCCCATTGGGTCAGTCGTACAAACAAGGTGGCTTAATGTCACAAATCACAAGGGTTAGGAAATCCAAAGAACCCAGATGCTAGAGGGTTGCATGTGATCTCATGCCTGTTTTGCAGCTGTGTGTATTGGATATCTGTTGATGGCAAGGAACTGGCTCTTGATTTACAGCCATGTTAGCAGAGAGCTGACTTGCTTTATGTGGATCGAGACCTTCAGTTTCACTACACACATTTAAGAACCTTGGGACACCTCAGCAACAGTTTTAAGGACAAAATACTAGAAGGTTTGGTGCAGTGTCTGCTCTGATCATTCATCTGTTCCCTTTTCACTGTCAGTCTCTCAAATTTGCACTAATGAACGAAGGAAAGGTTTGTGAAGAATCTGTGGCTGTATCAAGCTGCTTTACTCTCCCAAACAAGTCTGTTTCTAGATAATTTGTGGAGCAGTTAGAGTCTCACTCCTCTTTAATCTTTCCTTTTCTTCAGAACAGATGATAAGTAGACCGTTCTGATGTATCATTAGACCTTCTTCAGCATATTGGAGTGGCTATGTTGAACTGAGGTGCTGGGGTCTAATTCTGTGAATATACACATGCTGTGGGAGTAGCTATTAAGTTGGGCACAATGCAGTATTGTAGATGCAATTATAAAAAATTGCACCTCATGTTGGCTAAATCACGAGCTAACTGCTTATTTTTTTAGTAATAGCCTTCACACAAAGAACAAAACCAGAATTCTCTCATAAAACATGGAATATGATACTTGATCATATACAATCAGTTTTAGCGCTTATTACAAAATAAACTTGTGAGGGCAATGAATGCATGTCCACCATGTGGTCTCGCACTCACATCCAGCCCTGTCATTTCTAGCTCTGTGATCAGCGCTGCCTTCATTCTCCTCCTACTTGACAGGTCCCCAAGTGCCTTCATTCTTTGTCCTGTTCTGCTGCTCCTTCCCAGGAGAAACTCCCCCAAATTCTACAACCTTTCATCATGATCTCTGGGCT
>NW_010531060.1:65474-86375 GCF_000687285.1 Phaethon lepturus | reverse complement strand
TTCCCTGTTGCCTACATAAAACATCTTTAGTTGGTGACTGATGTGTTGTAACCAGGCTTTCATGAGGACTCTTACTGCCTTATGCTCTTCAGATCTATGCCCAACTATTTTTGAGAATCCTTTCTTGTGCTAGTAAAGAGTCTAGCACATTTCATTCCTTGTTTATACTTAATATCTGTTGTGGCAAGAGTGATGCAAATGTGTAGTTATTAATCACTCAGTAGCCTTAACTGTTACATCTGTTATAATCAAAAAGTAATAGTTATGAATCATTATCATAATGCCATTTATAAAGATATTGAAGATAACAACCTGTATCAATCACACCATGTATTTCACCTGCAATGAATAAAAAGATATATTCATTAAGCCACTATGCTTTTCTGATTTTCTGGCTATGAGAGAAAAACAAGGTCTTTATCTACAGCAGTTATAAAATCATCACTATGGTATCCATACCCTAGTGTAGGACTTTGGGCTGTAACAAACTGTGACTGCTACAGTATTGACTTTACATACCAGATGCTTTGGGCTGTTTGAAAATGTTGGGTTTGGTTTTAGTACTTACTTTGATATTTCCTGGCCAGATTGAGACCTATGTGCAAGATGGATGATGTTTTACTACACAAAACAATGTGACTGCATTATATTTGTATTCTATGTCTAAAGGCCAACCCATGTGACAAACATAATGGAAGCTGTTTGCGGGGCTCAAGGTTTTTATACAGCTAGTTCTGGAAATCAGACCAGTGGTGCAGGCCTGGGAACAGCTCCAGCTCTAGACTGCATCCTTCTGCCTACTTAGCTCCAGATCAGTAGTCTGATTTTTTTGCCATGGACTCTGCCCAAACATCCTTTTGGAAGTGACACATCCTGATGCTGAAAGACCTTCCCAGGGAAGTTTCAGCAGGGAGGAAATGGGAGAATATAACATCTCGTAAACTCCCTATGACTCCAGAACAAGGCCCAAAGGCTATCGTTACCAAGATGCATACTGCTAGCGTCATTTCCAAAAGAAGATCTCAATTTATTGTTTGTTGGGAGTTTCTAGGGTCAGCTCCATCCTGCTATGTGGTATAACAATGCATCAGTTGCACAATAGAAGTAACCTCACAGCATTCATATGTCACTTCAACAAGAGAGCAGAAAAAAATACTCTCGTAGTTACAGGGTGGTTTGGTTTTTCTGACATTTAATTCTTACATGGCAGGCATCAGTGCTTTAATGGGAAAGATTTTTGGACGAAAAATAATATAATTAATATAAACCAATTATGAGTCTGTGTTTCCTACCCTTGACAAACTTCCCCATCTCTTTCTTTTTTTCCCTTTCATTGTCATGTCATGTCAGAGCTGATTATAAGGAATGAGCCTCATAGAAGACAGCATTACATGGGTGGGCTCTGGACTACTGAGCTTCGGTTCTGCTCTGGAGATCACAGACCTCAGTTTCACTGTCTTTGCCCTCACCCTAACACAGTGAAAACCCTGAAGTGAAAGCCCAGAGGTAAATCTTTTAGCCTTGAGTCTAAGTTCATGGATTCTGAGATGGAAGGAAAAGCTTTTATTTCACAGTCAAAGACCAATCATGAAGCAGTTTCTATTGTGATGGAAAGCCAAATGACTAAGTATGGCTATTTCCATACATGGCAAAAATTACTCCTTGCATCGCAAATACCCAATATATCACAGTGGCTGACCTCTAAAGATAGGCCAGGTATGTGTCCACCCACCATCTGATATAGAGCAAGACACCCATCAGAGAAACAGGCAGCTCCACCAGGCAGCTGCCATCTTATTACAGGGATCCTGAAGCAGAAATGGCGCGATATGGGCAATATCAGAAGCAACAAAACAGGGAGCACTCCCGGCAGAGGTGAAGAGACAGAGGCAGGAAGCAAGGAAGGAGACAAGGGCTAAAGAGGAGAAGGACAAGAGGTACCACAGAATCACAGCCCCTAGTCACTAGCCATCAACTCAGACCGGGTAGGTAGCATAAAAACACCTCTGACTGTACAGGAGCAATCAGGAGACATTCATGTCTACTGCTAAAATTCAGTATAGCATGACCAGTGGTGAAACCACTGAAGTTTAGATTCTGACTTGATTTTGTGTGATCAGTTCCATCACTTCTATAAACTGAAGTTTATAGGGCTTGGTAAATACTTGGCTGGATTTGTAGACAGGTATCTAACATATACTCAGATAGATCAAATGGATAATTTTCTGAAAATATACGTGTGTCTGTTGCCTAAAGAGGCAACCCTGCTTACCTAGTTAAACTATTAGATTATCATATTTAGGCAAACATAAACCCATAGTGGCACCTTCCCCTACATCCCACTAAATTTTTAGTTCCAGAGGTACTTGGGAGCATTATATAAAATGAAATGAAAACCCATCAAATTAACAGGTGCCATGAGCAGACTGGACAATTAACTGCTGCCATTAATGCCCTTAGCAGCTTTCTGAGTAAGGAAAGTGTTTCTCATCCTTGCTTTCCTACCTTCTCTTCTACAGGGGCCAAGAAGTACCATTACAGGAGGTGAGTGTTGTATTGAGACCCTGACTGCCTTCTCTGACATGTATTGCAGTGTAGAAACAAGCTTCCACAACAACTGCATGATGAACAACTCTGCTTTCTGGGAAGACCCTGGGATAAAAGCAGCCTGACATAACAACTGACTTGCAATAAACATGGATAGATGCATTTTGTTCCTTGTTTTTTTGTGGTATCCCTCGAGAGACTTTCTTGTTGGTGCACATAAAGATGTTCCGGGTGGTCCAGGACTGGGAAGATTTATCAAAATAGGGGAAGCAAATGGTTAAGGCTTGTCATAGAGTAGCGGCTCAACCTTAGTCTGAGAACAAAAGTGCCTCCTAAATTGCTGGAAATGTTTAGCTGTTAATCTGTTGCTCAGCTGATTATTGTGCATAGTATAAATGCCTGAGACTCATTGCTGCTTTAATTGTCCTTATCCAGGAAAGGCCATCTTTCACTGCCTAGAGAATGGCTCTCAAGTTTATGCAACATATACTTGGAGCAGGCTAGCAATAGATTGGAGCAGACTAGATAGATTGGAGGAAGCTGGTGATTTACCTTCTGGGTAAATTGAAAACATGGCTGGGGGAGGCAGGATGCCAGAGGGGGTGGTGGAACTGATCACACAAAATCAAGTCAGAATCTAAATTTCTTCCTCCACTCAGGCCTATCCTACATGGAACAGGGGATACCTGAACAGCCACTGTCCTCTCCACTTCACAGGAACTGCCCTAGAAATTCCTTAGCTCTCTGAGAAATACAATGTGGGGCCTTGTGAATCATGAGGTCACTGCAATAAGACAATCAAGGCAGGTGTTTCCAAATCCTCCTGATCACAAGGAGTGAACCTAACAAAACTCTAGTTTAAATAACAGAGAACAGCAGCTGAGTAGTCATGAGCAAATAAGTTCTCCATCACTTCCTGTCATCACCTGTAATCTATCAACCTCAAGAGTTTCAGAAGTTCATTCCTAACCTGCAGGAGAGCAGGACTGCTGGTCCTGATGCATGGGAATGGCGCACCAGCTCTGAGCCCTTTCTCTGCATCCTTAGCCAGCGAGGCTCCATATGCAGACAAAGGTCTCCGATGAGCGGCAAGGCAAGGATGTGGCCCAGGTTAGTGAGCATGCTACACTGAGCAGCATGCCTTGGCATGGATCTGCAAGCTGTTGCTCTCGGTTGCCTGTGGGACTTCTCTCATGAGGCAGGAGAGGGCTGTGCTGGGTGTGTGAGGGAAGGCATTGTGCCGGCAGCAACTCATTCAAGGCACATTTTGTCCAGAAGTGACACTATGGCCCATGTTCTTCAAAACAATCAGAACAGGAAAGCCCTGCCTATCATGTCTTGCTGTATTTCCTCTTCCTTCCCTCTCTCCAGATTGGGTACCACTGCCCCAGAGCAGTGGGGATATGCTGGTGCGGATATCCTGCCAGGAGAGTCCATGTTACACCCCACCAAGGTCACAGGGAGGCCTCAGCCACTGCACAAACCTTTTGCACCACTGGTGCAGCACCTGAAGGTCAGGTAGGGTCAGAGCACAGATGGGACTCCTATCCCATTCCTGTTCAAACACCCAGCGGCTGACTTTGTTAGTTTTCAGTGTCGGTCTTTTGGCTATTCCTTCCTTCTGTGTGTATATGTATATGTGGGTGTATGTAGGGACGGAGTCATACTAGTGTTTTTTGGAACTACTAAATTTCTTGCCTTGTTTTTTTCACTTTTCATAGCATTATTACTCCATTAATATTCCTGAAAGCCAAGCCTTACTCCAATGGGCTCTCATGATTAAAGACTAAATGCTGCAGAGGAGATGACAGTCCTCACATGTGCCAATGAGTCAGTGAATTCCTTTGTGAAGCCTAAGTCCATCCAGATGTTGACCTCAGCTCTGATGCTATGTTCTTTCCCTAGTTTCCTCTAGTATTGCTGGGTCTACTTAAGATGGGTATGACATGACTATCAATGAGGAAAGACAGGCTCTCTGAGAGGGTAAAATGTTTTGCTTCTTTCTACAATAGAGTTGTGAAGCTCTTTCCACTGCTGTAATTCTTGGCCGTTGACTTACAAATGCTTGTGTTACAAATATTATTGCTCATTTAGTACTATTTGCACTGCATAGCACAAATGTCTGAAGACGATCTAAGTATGAGACAGTCACTTTGTAAGGGTCTAATTTGGATTTTCAGGCTTTTTCTACAGAGCCAAAGAGCTACATGGGGCTATACTGGTAGGCAGGGAGAACAGAAAAGCAAAGATCTATCTGCATGTGGCTGCTAGAAATGTTCTGTTTGCACAGTCTAAAATCAGTATTTTCATTAAATACAAAGGGAGGAAATAGTATTCTGCCTGGCTAGATTCTCCCAGCAATTTTGCTGTTTCTTTATTTTTCTTTGCAAGCCATTTCTTAGAAACTGGGCTCTGAATTACACTTTTTAGCAGTTGCTGGGCTAGATATTCCCTTGCTGTGAATCAGGGCAGCTCCATCATCTTCCGCTGCAGGCTGCATTGCAGCAGGCCAGAAACTGTACTGGTCCTGAAGGGCATGCATGACAGAGGACCAGAGGTGGGCATACAACCCTGCCTGCTGCACAGGTTTTAGTGAGGCTCCAGCAGTGGAAATGAGGATAGTGCCAAGTGAATCATGTTCTGGTCTCATCCTTTGCTGTCCCCACCCCTCTGGGTGACACAAGCCACCTTTTCATGATGTATATCAGCAGACTTGGGTATTTTTCCAGGACTTCACTTTAACCAGATTTCTGGAATCTGACCTTTGGAAACATTTACTCTGCCAAGTCCCCTCCCAGATCTGGGACATTTTCTTAAGCGGTCCTTCACTTTCCTGTTGTTGGATTCAGCCTGGGGATGCACAGACTATAAATGGGGATTCCCTCATCTTGGCGTGTCCAGCTACATCCAACCAACCAGAGTAACTCTCTCAGGAAGTTCCTCTCCAGCTGTCATAACATACCCGCACTGTGCTGACCTGCCACAGTGGTGTTTCCTGCTAAGGTATAGCTGGTCAGCTGACGAAGGGGCTTTAGCAATAGGAGCAGAGTGAGTGGAGCATTGCAGAGCTGCACCTTTGGCAGGTTTAGTCTGGATCCCCATTACTCTTCGGTACTGGGATTTGCCTGTTGCTAGTTAGGGCATGAGGCACACGTGTTTAACAGCTGGTTGCCCACGCACACATGAAGCCTAGGCCTGCTGCTCTGCCCTCTAGGCTCCTGACCCCTTTCCCAGGTCCCCATGGCTTTCACTCCCTGCTCCAAGCCTTTGCACTTCTGTGCTTGCACCAGGCATTACCTCCCTGAGCTTCAGCAGCAGAGGCATCACCCGTTCTGGGCATGCAGAATGGTGGTCTTGGAGGTAGCTTTGGCCCCTTCCCCAAATTGCCCCAAATATTGCCCTTTAAATAGAGGAAAGGTAGAAGTGTCAAGGGCAGGGACAGCTGGAGAGACAGTAACAGGTCTGAGCCAGATGCAGAAACAGGATTCAAGTGTCTAGGGTCTCTGTGCTGAGCTCCTTCCACCTCGTTGCACTGAATATATCAGAAGGCAGCTGTCAATAGGCTGGAGTACCAATGACTTGAAATCTATAATACATTTAACACAAACTGGCATATCTGTTTTGTTTCCTCTATAAAACCTTATTTCTACTTTCTCTCTCTCTCTCTTTCTTCCTTTTTTTTTTTTTTTTTGGTTTCATGATCTCTGCCAAAAATATATTGATTTACTTGTAACAAATCATGCCAGGATCAGAACAGCTATATCTAAATTTATGGTCTAATTTTCAGAGTCATTTCCTGCTATTTTGCCTGCCTCCTGAGTCAGAACAGTATATTTCTACATACTGCCAGACATGGGCAATTCTTATTTAGAGATGAAGCCATTCCAAACCAGAGCCAGTATGCCTTTCAAAAGCCAAATCTTTCAGTTCTTAGTGAGGATTTTAACTATAATGATCCAGACACATGTTTTCTCATGGCCTGTATGTTACAGCTCTCATGATGCTCTTGATTGCATTTCAGAGATGCAGAAAGAGTGACGGAGGCTACTTTGCAGTGCTTTTCAGAGGTGGTGTTGGGATGAGTTTGAATTATTTGTTTATGTGATTAGTTTATACTGAGCTGCTCCAGAGCTGGCAACAATTTTCATTATGTGTTAGCTAGCTGTAGAGCATCCTGCAAAAGGCATATGCTCTGTTTCATGACAGAAAGCAGCACAGGTATGAAAGGGACTCCGAATAGTTAAAAAAGTAGCACACAAATAGACTTTGTCCCTCCTCCTCAACATGCCACCTTGACAGCATTGGTTTGAGAATCAGCAGCTTCTATGCATTAAGCCAGCCCCATCTGGCTTAGCGACTCATGGATGCAAGGCAGGAGGAAGGGCTTCGCCTTCCAGACAACTCTCTGGCTGTTTATTTTCAGTCTCAGAGGCCCATGTCACATCTGGAGCTTGCCCAGTCCTGGGTTTTGGTTTTGGATTCACAGTGTGTGAGTACAGGGAGGGTTATTTTACCATCCCAAATTTCTAGTGGTGGACTGTGGCATCCAAAACCAAACCAAACCAACAAACAAACAAACAAAATTGTCATCCTTCCTGTAAAGGGTCATCTCCTTTTGGGGGTACAAGAAAAAGACATAAAAACTTCATCAGTAATGTAGAAAAAAATTCCACAGGGACAGGCAATACAGCAGCTTCATGTTCTAGATGAGTATGGAGTAAATATAGCCTAGCAGGCACACATTGTAGGATGTCGAGTTCCTCATCCAGTGAGAGCCCTGAAACTCTCTGGGACAGTAAGCCCCACTTTCCTCACTGGAAGAAAACACATTAAGGGACACTCACAATTTACTGTGTTCAGTGCAGGTGCCAGATAAAACTGTGGCATCCTGTGTAATCCCTGAAAAGCAAAGAAAAGAGCTACCTGGAGGACCTCCAAGGCAGTGGATAAGAGACATCCTCTGAAACAAAGGTCAGCCAAGGCTGAGGGAAGGCCCCAAATCCATGCCAGTTGATAAGATAAGAAGGAAGGAAATAGCTTTCTCTAGAGGTCCTTCTGAAGCAAGAGGTAGAAGGAATGGGTTAGGATGGGGGAGAAATCCATCCTGGCTATACTCTTTCCTCAAGTAGAGCAAGACGTAGACCTCCCACCATCTTTTACTTTACTTAGGGCGTTTTCTGGAGGCTTCCAAGTGTTTCTGCATCTCTTTCCTCACTGTTTCCTCTCTAGGAGTGGTGATCCACAGCTCTCAGAGAAAGCTTTGCACCCTCTTGGGTGTCATCAGCCCCTAACAACAGGCTGACTCTGCGCCTTTGGATTTTCCCACTTACCTAATTTTTCAAGGCTGCACTTTCCACCTCTAATGGTTTCAGGCCTGATCTTAAAATAAGTGCACCTTGCAGTTTTCCACCCACATCTAAGGGTTGGGTTTCATGGCCTCTTGTGAGTCAGGGTGTGTTCCAGTTGCTCCTCACTGACCACTAATCAATTTGTCCCCAGGAGGGTCTTTTGGTCATGCTCTGATCAGGTTTTCTCTACTCTAGTCACATTGAAATGTCTTTCATGCCCAATATCTGTCATCAAGGGGAGAGAACTGAGGGTATCATGGCAGGCTTTGACTTGGAAAAGTTTAGTTGTAGGCACTTACACATTTTCCAAAACAGGTACAACTCTGCATTGGTGAAAGAGCCCTTCTTAATTCTCCTCAGCAACAGAAAATAGGCAACATAGAGGCCAGAGAAGGGAAGTATGGACCCAGGGATTCTGGAGACGGTACATACTTCTTCATGACCTTGGAGGCCCATCTAGCCCAGGTCGAGAAAGCATCATTCAGAAATTGCTAGCCATTGACATCCAAGAGCAGGATTTAGATTAATAAAAAATATGAGATGTAATCAATAGAACAAACACAAATAATCCTATGTGGGTTTTTTTTTATTTTCCTGTGTTCATATCTCACCTATATTCGGGTTTCTAAGCAAGAAAAGAGGACCTGCCTCTTCACTACCAACCACGCCATGTACATAGAACAAAAAAAATCCAGCTGCTTTGCAGGCAGCCAAGCACCTGAGCCTATTTCACTTTTTCCTACATCCAGAGATAGTCTAGCTTCAAACAGGTTGTCCAGCATTATGCAGTTACAGGATGTAATGTTACCAGGCATCCTGAATGTTTCGATGGGAGACAAAGGCTCCATGTCTTTCTTTTGGGGAATACACTGGTATTCTTCATAATCCCTCTAATTTTGCCAAGTAATAATTGCCATGAGGCAGACTAGCAAAAATCACAAGATTTGACAGAAAAAGAAACATAGTTTTTGAAATGAGCCTATTCAAGATACTTTGGCTTGCACTTTGATATTTGAATCATTTTTGTTCACATCATCAGGCTTTTGTCAAAAATGCTGATGTCTGTGTACATGCCCAATTTATAAAGAAAAGAAAACAGAGATTATCTGGTAACAGTAAGGAGTCCAGGAGCTGAGATTTTAAGGAAAACACCAGCTATCACAGGAATTGGCAATCTGCCTGTCCTTTGAAGCAGAAATGGCTAAACTTTGGGCCACAGCTAATGTCAAAGGCTCTATCACCTGGTTCATGTTTTCAGCTGAGAGTGAGATAAGAAGGTGTGATGGCCTATGAGAATTTTTAGGAGCTGACAGTGTCTAGTGGTCCCAAAACACTTGTTGCTACCTAGTTAGGAGCAGGATATGGGACTAGATGGATCATTACCATGGTAATGACTTTGACACGACCCCTTCTTTCTTCCAATGCCTGAGTTCATTGTCAGATTAAAGTGGGGAGAAGCTGGAGAGGAGATGGATGGGCAGGATGGTGTGCTTGGTCCTGCATAATGATATGTTGGCTCCTTTTAAAAAAATTCCTCAGAAGAGAATTTAGCTGACAAGTTTCAACCTGGGATGAAATACGTACAGCCACATAACCCTCCACCCTGTTCCCAAAAATGGAGATGTACTAGGAAAAGGCCAATTCAGGTTTAGCTATCACATCACAGAGGTCCTGAATGTCAGTCGGGGCAGCCCATGAGGGTTGCAAAGGGTGGCCAATGCCCATGATTTTACCATAAGGTTGCAGCTGCAAAGGTCCCTCTTATGCCAAGGCCTGGGAAGGAGGTAGGTGGGAAGGGAAAAGAAAGGAGGACAGCTAAAGTGGAGGGCCAAGGGAGTGAGAGCATGTGAGAAGGAGGGCACTGGAGAAGGATGGGGAGAAGTGAAGCCTTTCAGCCCCTTACCAACAGTGGCACCTGTCCTAATCTTGGACCCGCTTGAGTTTCAATGGCTTGTCTTACTGCCACGGCTTTGGGAACTGCAGCCTGTTTACAGGAAACAAGCTGGCTGTGCTTCCTGTAGCCTCGCTGTGCTGGGGCAGAGGCGAAAGCTGGCTCTTTCTGCTGCTGAGAAAATCCCAGCTTGCTTGGGGTGTGTGAGTGCTGCAACTCACTTCTTCCCACTCCTATCTCCTTCCCTTGACGCCGGTCCTTCCTCACCCCAGCCTCAGCCACATGGGTGTTTGGCGGGATTTATGGTTCCCAGAAGGGCTGCAGGATCCCTGGAAGCTGCTGGGGCCATTTTGTGGCTAAATCCTTGGGGACTGACCCCTGCCCAATGTTACTCTTGTGTCCTTAGGCTGCACAGATGATGTTTAATGAACATAAGCAGAATTCTTGTAATGGATGGTAGCAATGACAAGAAAAATAAGATATTGCACCACATCTTGGCAAAAGTGGCTCAGAAGGACAATTCAGGCAGCCGTCTGTCCCCCTCCAGCCCTCTCCCTCTTTGTTCCCATGCATGCTTGCCTCTGGGTCATGCTGAGGACTGAAGACAAACCTGTGCACTGTCTTCTTAATAGCAGGTACAGAGGTTATCATTCCAGCCTTGAAAACCAGGGCTACAAACAGGGGAAGGAGGAGGGGACGTATTTTGGGAGAGACAAATATTTAAAATACATCATATTTGTTCTATTGGCCTCTTCCTTACCTCCCTTGCAGCTTGTAAAACTCCCGCTGCCTCCCTTCCTTTTCAGGCAAATGCTTGGCTTGTTATTTCTCCCAGCACACAGCATTCCCGTCACTCTGTCCCTGCGGCTACTAACCCACCTCCTGAAGCTTAAAGAGGAACTTGTGGGCCAGCTTCTGGCCCAGTCCTCGCTGTGGCTGTTGCTTGACTTGTATGCAGCAGTATGTGTTGGATGGAGCTCCTGCTCCTGAGGAACAGAGGGTGCCAAACCGCATGAATCTGGGGTTTGGCAAAGCCCAGCTGCTTCCAGCCGGAGAGGCAGGGAATGCCGGGGGCAGCAGTCCCAGCACAGTGGGTTTGTCACTGGTGAGGAGGGGCTGATCTTGGAAAAAGGGAGATGTCCCTGTTAGTCATCACCCACCCACTGATAGCTGGGAGGCACTCTTGTAGCGTCCACTGCTCAACAAGACAGAGTCGAGGTCAAGAGTGGCAAGGGCTGTTCCCGAAAAGTGAAGCGCCGCTGCTCAAACCCATCTACATGTTCTCCAGCACCCATGAGCCCATGGGGCTGCTGCCAAGAGTCAGTAGTCGATAAGCTTAACGCCATAATGATGTTTATTCAGTGCACGTCTAAAGCCATTTGGGATGGCAGTAGCACTGGTAATAACATTTCAGCATGTGGCTGTGCAAAAGATGTGGGACAATGACAGGAGGAAAACGGTGTCTGGGATGACCATCCATACTTGCTTTTGGCATGGCTTGCCACACCTCCACATTCCAGTTATTTCCAAGAGTTTCACTTTTAATAATAAACAAAAGACACTGAAAGCACTTTGGATTTACCTAATCATACACAAAATGGTGATGTTCCCCTTCTCAAAAGTGAAGGACAGCAAAAAGGGACCAAAAGCTTCTCAGGTGTTACAGAAGTATATCCCTACAGGCAAGAGGTACATGAGAAGGATGTTGTTTTTCTGCAAGCTGTTGCCATGTTCCTTACTTGTATCTCTAAAATACCTTTTGGAAACATCTTTCTGTGGAAATGCAGTATGAAGAAAGCTTTGAGGTGACAAATAACAGATACGAAGAAAATTAATTCTGTAGGAATTTAGCTTCAGCAGGGACTGATCCAAACTGACTTAGGAAACCAGACGCCTGCTGGGACTTCTGGGACACTTGCTTCAGCTGTCTATAGATGAGGTCTCCAGAGTAGAGATATCTCTGTGGTAATTGCAACGATACTAATAACAGCCAATAATTAGCTAATTGGAAGTCCATACGGCAACCTAGCTATACAAGTTTTGATCTCATGTCACATGTTTACCCTCGATGGGAAAAAAATTAAAAACAAAAGTCATGAGACAAAAGGAGTAGGGTCCACATCACGAAAGCCAGGCACTTGCAACTTGCTTTGGGATTACATTTGTGCATTGAACCATACAGGTTGCAGATGCCTGCCAACATCTGTCTCTGCTTCCCCTCCACCTCCACTTCACAAAAAACAGTCTACAGTACCCTCTTTTATTTGAAGGCCTTTAAAAATCACCCAGAATACTCCATGGCTGCAGATCTAATCTATCCTTCCCTTGGGAAAATGCTAGATATGTTGTATGTAATCCTGGCAAGATACATTGTACTACAGTCTCCTAAATTTGACCCTTTCATATATCCTTTTATTGACCCCAAGAAAAATAGACTCATAAAATGCATCTCATTAAATGCCCGAGCATTGTGAGACACTACTACTAAGCCTCTGCTGTTAAGGCTTTCGAATTTCACATGGTATTAAAAAGTTTACTGGGCACTTGGTCCTCTTTAAGTTTGCAAAACAACCTTTTGGGTGCCAATGTTATAAACTAGCAGTGAAAGTGAACTAAAGAAACTTGGATTTTATTGTAATCCATGTTACTAGGAGTTGTGCTTTAACACTTCAAGACTTGGCCCGAAGGTAAAAAAGCAGTAGCTTTTACAGACTTTTTTTTTCCAGCTGAGAGACCGGAAAGGTACAGAAAAAAATAATCCAAAGAATGCCACCCCTAAACGCACTGGATCCCATAGAGAATTTGAGGCAGATTGCTTAGACACCTCCTGTCATTTTTTCCCCAAAGTGCAGATCACGAAAAGTGAGGGAAAGGTCTTTCTAATTTAGTCCTAAGGATCTCATATTGAGGCAGTTTAACAATATCAAAAGGGGTAGCATTTTCCTTTACTGTTCTAAAATTGTGGAGGCAGGCACTACAAATCCCTTTTCCACACAGCAGAATCCATCTTGGCTACCACAGATTTTTCTGCATCTTATACAGTTCGTAGCTTTTCTGCAAAGGCTGTTCAAAAGCCTTGTTTGTACAAACAAGAACATCTAATGTCATCATAGCTGAGAGAAGAACTTCAGAAAAGATGCAATCTAGCAACGTCATCAGAAAACCCGTGGTCTGGTTGTTTCCCTTCATCAGCTGGTTTCAATGCCTCCTCCACTTGATCTGTGTGGACAAGAAAATGGTAAAAATAGTTACAAGCCTCGGGACTTGGCCCCTGTGAGAGTGAGACTTTAAAAGATGTCCTGAAAGCCGTCATTAGAAAGGGAAGGAGATACTACCCCAGGTCTTAGATACAGAGTTTTGTGATCATAGGTAGGGTTAGTCCAGAAAGTTAACCAGAAGCATTGGTTGGACATGGGGCAAAAAGGGGGTATTGCAACAACAATAATTTTTTAATCGGTGCCAGGTGCTGAAAATCTGAAATCTATGCAAGGTGACTTGTGTGGACTCCTCCTTGTAAGTTCCTCCTCCTTGAAAAGTGGGGCTTTACTTGCTGACTTGTGTCAAAACAGGTGTTGAACCGCTTGATGCATCAAGTGTCACGAGACCCTCAGAGAGTAGGTGCACAAAGGCCACTGAGAAATATGTGCCCAAGGCTTTGGGGCTGTCTCAGCTCACCAGATGTTAGCTCCTGCTCACAGCAGAGGCTTTACAGCAGAAGGTACACGTAACATCATGGTTCACAGATGTGGCCCTGGGTTGATTTGGGACCAGCCTGGGGTGCTAATGCTGTACATGTGAGCAGGTGGGAGATAGGCTGTGGTGTAAATGATGGTGTACGTGCCTCCAGTTGTTCAAGCTTGTGGCATAAGACCGGTAAGGCAATACAATACTATGGAGATGCTATTTATAAACTTGAGGAACTTGGTGACATGAGTCAACAATCTGTTTGGGTGAACACACAAGCCATTCATATTTTGTCCTGTACATACCTAATGGAACAGTATAGCTCTGAAGCAAACAAAACCTTAAATCATCCTATTTCATAATTAAAAAAAAGTATCCTGGGATTTTTAAAAAAATTGTTATTGCATCATGTTGCTGAACAAACCAGAAAGCGTAATTTTCTAGTGCCCTCATGTCCAAAGAGTTCAGGGCTGCTTAATTAATTAGGTTGCTGATTTTGATTAGTATTTGTTAAGCATGTGCAATATGACCCAAAAGATACAACGCTTAAGGAAGTGCCTGACGTCAGTTTCCATTTCAAAAACTGGACAGCAAATGACAAGGACCTCAGAGAAGTTCAGAAGAAGTTAAGCCTGTTTTAGGAGTGGAAGGATTTATGCTGTAGACTGGCATTTCGCTGTCTGTGTTGACCTGGGAGTTTTTCACTGGTTTGTGCTGGTGCTGGGAGGTTTGTGCCAATGCCACATAGCTTGTGCTGGTGCCAAAAAGATTTTGACAGGGAAATGTATGGGAACTTGCCACTCTGGGACAAGGAGGTTGACCCTTGGCTGTAGAGCAGGGAGGGATCGAGGAAACTGGAGAGAAAAAGGAAAGTGGCAAGTGGGAAATCTTTGCTTAGGGTTACAGCGATCCTCAAACATGGAACAAATGAGGGTAGCTTTTCCCTAATTTCTACTGGCAGAGGCTCTGAAGGGTTTTGCATTTTTGGCATGAGGTGTAGGTCTCCAGCAGAGTCATTATTTCATAGTCCACTTCATTGGCTGATTGCTATCACAGAGCCCCAGACTGTGGACAAACTTTTGGGCTATGCTTTATTCCTACAGCACCCAATATTTTTAATATCTGAAACAGCTGGCCTAACCAAAATGTTTGGACTATATTTAAGAAATTCTTGTGAGAGGTACTGGCTGGTGATATAAAGGAGACAGGCTTTTGGTGATCTGTCAGGGCTAAATCTATGTGCCTGTTGCTATTCTCACGTATTACAGGTGGACGGACAAGGTAGTGTAAGATTTCAAAGACTGAAAGTCAGATGTAAAGCAAGTCCTGCTTTTTAAGCAGAAAAGTGGTCTTCATAAAGGTTCTAAAGATAGAAGTTTTCGTTATCCTCTTGAAGTACCTCCATGTTAGCACTCTCTATTTGTGCTTCTGTTATTCTAAATACCTCCATGCTCTATGTGCCTTATGTGCCATCATCCATGCCACACCGGACGCCATGGTTCACACTCACACATTTCATGTCTTTCTCTTTGTATTGCAAAAACAGTACAAAAGCACCCTGAACAAATGCATTAAAAATCAGAGTCAATGGAGTAATTCAGCAAGAGGACAGAGAAGATAATTTCAGGTGACATCCATGCAGCATGAGTTACCAAACTTGGGAGTACAGGCTTACTTGGGACTGAACCCCAAAATATCCAGAGGAATGGGGGACTGCAATACGGAGGCAGCTTTTCTGCTGGAAAGTGTGAGAACCTTTCCCTGAGGAACCCCTATCCCAGATCCACATGAGGACAAAGGAGAAAAGTCAGGCCTGGAGGTGTTGCCAGAAGGGTAACATACCTCATGTAAAGCACATTACAAAAGCTAATGCTGAGCTAGCAACAACCTCTCTCTAGTAGCAGTGGGAACCCCCTCCTGCTTTATTTTGTAAAGTATCTTTCATATCTTCTGCCAAAGACTTTAGGCGACAGCAAGTTTTGCAAGGAGGCGAGTAATAATAGAGCCAAATCTTGGTTCAGAGACTGCCAATAAAGAGTCACTGTAGCCTGTAACAGTGAAAGGTCATCCACAAAGACATTATGAACACTCATTTTTTGCCCCAAATTCTGGACCAAATGTTCTAAGGAAGAAGCAGACTGTTGGGCTGGGTCCAAAGCGTGGGGAGAACTCGTAATTAATCTTTTTGTAATTTTTTTCCCACCCTAAATCTTCCACATTTCCTGCCTCACTTAACTCTTTCCAAAGTATCCTCCTGCAATGTCACAGTTGCCGAGGCTTGATACAGACCAGAGACTACTGGCAGGAGTCCTCTGTGCCAGCCAGATGCCCTCCCGAATGCCACCCTTAGGCACCTATTATGGGTGACTGGCTTTGGTGTCACAACTGCCACTTTCCAACAGTGCTCTAGAGGCTTGGTCTGAAAAATGTTTCATCTTGCCCTTGAGCTTCAGTAATTGCCTGACAGTCATTGTTCACCTTTACTGGGCAGAATTTACTGGTTAGAATACCAGCCTCTTACACAGATGCACGTTTTTAGAAACAGGTTCAACAAGATGGTGCAATAAGGTTCACCAGTGTACAGCCGTACACATAAACCTGTCTTCAGGTGTACCTAGCAGGCATGTGAATCACAGAGTGTTTTGAATTAAAAAAAGTGTAAACATATTTCCAAGTTTAAAATTTTACCACCATCTGCTTTGCAGCAATGAAGTTTGAATTTTGATTCATTTTCTCACTTTCTGTGTGCCTCTTTTTACCTCGCTCTAACTGGGACATTAGAAAAGAAGACACAACACAGCATCCTCTACTCCAATCCTCTGCTATAGCATGGATGACTGCCCTTTGCTCCTCAAGTTATGGGTTCTGTTAGTGCTTTAAAAGGACCAGAAAGAAGGAAAGAAAAAAAAAAAAGAGCCTGTCCTGGTTCAAACTGTAACCACACCTCTGGCTCCCCCAAGGCAGCAAGCCAAACAGCCCGGGGTGCAGCAACCTCATCTCTTAGTTTGTCCCCTTCTGTGGTTTTGAAGCATTTTAAACTGATCTGTTCACAAAGGAAAATGAGTTATGATGCCACTGTGGAGGCTGGAAATGAGACCTGATGGTCTGTCCTGGTCTCTGTATATGACTTTTATGAATGCGACAGCAGCTGTAAAACCAAAGGGACCAGAATAACAGCCGGAGGGCACCCAGAAAGGCTGCTCCAGAGAAATGGGACCCCATGAGAAGCATAGAAAAGGTGTTTTAAGCCCTGAGTGGTTGAGTCCTGTTCCAGAGTAGTCAGGTGCAGAGCACATCCCATACATTGGCCATTCCCATGGGCTGAGCCTGCTAACAATGGCTAGTCAATGATAACAGTAGGGGTGCTGCTGGAAGGCTGCTGTGATGAAGCTCGGAAGATGAAGTTGCCCACTTCCCTCTTCTTCCCACTTCCCTGCGTTTTTCTGTTTCAGGAAACTGTTTTCAGGATCATGGTTCCCTAGTTACAGATGGGCCCTGGGTGTCTTTTGGGTCTGTTGTTCTTAGTAAGCAGCTGCCCAAGCCTTTCTCAAAACCAGACACGCTTGCAGCGCAGGGGCTGCCAAACTCAGAAGACGCACAGTGAGGCACACCATGGCTGTGTTCACCAAGCTCATGACCTGTATAGCTCCACAGAGCTGAATTTTTTCCTGAAAATTATGAATGGGGAGAAGTGACCAGGTCCTGCTGTCCAGGAGTGACCATCACCTGATGTCTCCTCACCAGCAGTGCAAAGAGGGGAATACACTGTCTGCTCCCTAGATATTGTCCCTTCTTCCTGTCCCACAGCTCTTTGAGAGCAAGCTAGCTATAAGCAGTCAACTTTGCTTTTTTTTTTTTTTGGTGTGTATATGTCAGTATCTAAAGCATCTGTCACTACTTTGCGCCCATTTAGATTAACTTCTGGGCTAAAAATCCAGGTGCAAGAGGTCAAGGATTTCTTAGCCAAGTAATCCTTCTACTGTGCAAGATGATGCTGTTTGTTGGGAGCAGGTGCTGGCTCCACTCTGAAGAAGATAAAGGGGACTTTGATGCAGTTGGATGGTTTCTGGGGTGTACTTCAGGCTGAGGTACTTTGGCAAGGCAGATGCATGCTTTAAGCATGTTGTAGGAAGGACTGAGGCCCTCCAGGCTACTGCAGGAGTGTGTTTCACTGGAATAGAAGAGGAGGGGATAAGGAAAAAGGACTCTATGTTTTCCAGTCCCTGAAAAGAAGCATTTTTCTCTGGAGTGAGAAACAAAACAGTGAAAGGTAAGATTTTGTCCTGGTAAATAAAAGAGAGAAGAGGGAACTAGTGCAATGAGATCATTGGAGGCACCTTGTAAAGCTGTCTGCAGTATCCAACCTTTTCAAGGAAGGTCAAAGGCTTGGTCTTTTCTGCTACTTATATTTCTACTTGCCAAAACTCAGCTCAGTGACAGGTTTTTTTAATGTGAGAGAAGGATCTGAAGTGATGGATAATACTCCCACCACCTCCCAAAAGCCAGGGGAGAGGTTTCAGAGAGAAAAGTATGTCAGTTTCCTGAAGAAGAGTGAAAAGAATTTAATCTCCAAATTTCCATCCACACCTTCTGGGGAATTTAGCCTGTTTTTTGTTGTTGTTGCTGCTGTTGGTTTTTTTTTATTATTATTTATTTGCATCCAGTGAAGTATTTTGAGTGAACTTGATCCACAATTAAAGCTGTGTAGTAAAATGCTGGGCGACTTTCCCAAAGACACCACTGCAAAAGTACCTTTGCTCTGCTTCTCAGCTATCCTGTGCCAGCTTTGTAAGGGACAGTTCAGTCCCATATGTGCTTTCCTTGTGGGTTTGCTATCTTGGTCCACACACCTGCAACCAGAACCTGCTATCCTGGATCTCGCACTGCTCCACTGATACGGTGACAACAGTATTTGCAGTGTCCCCTGCAAACTGAGGATAAAAGTTCTCTGCTAGGAACTGTAATTATGAAGAATATTTAATAGCAGACAAAGTAGCAAACTTTAGAGAAGAGCAGGATCTCTGCATGCCTGTCTCTACCAAGCTGAGCACAGAACTACTGGTTACAGGAGGATCAGATCACATTTCACAGTTCACAATCTGAAGACACTTTAGGTTGACCTGGATCTATGAGATATCTCCCCCCACCCACGTGCCACTCTGGTGACACCCTCCAGTCCTGTCAGCCCGCCCCAAATCCAGCCCTGAGTTACGACATCGCCACCCTCTCTTCTAAGACAAACAAGGTGCTGTCAAGGGAAGGGAAGAACATAACCTTGTATTTTAAGGTTAGTCACTAAAGCATATTTTCAAGAGAGATTCGCTGTGCAAAGAGATGGGTACAGGCCAGGGATGAGTGCAATTTGCAGATACTGAGGATAATGAGGGAAACGTCTATTTCTCTCTGATCATTACTGTTCACCTCTGCTGTTGCTTATTTTTGTAGAATGGAATAAGCGCTCTTTCAGTTGATAGCTCTTAGGCAAATGCTATACCTTATGGTATCTTGAGCATCTAAAGAAGCTGGAGTTTTCCTTTGGGTTCAAACTCATGTGCAGCTGTTTGTTTGCAGGTAAATACCAAATAAGGTTCAAATCCACTTAAACTATTCTTGATAATGCTTCTTTCACGTCTGGTAATTTCTCTTCCGTCAGCATCGCTCTTCAGATTGGCTGCTCTGTCTTTTTGCTACTCTGGACTGGGCTGCTGAAATGTTTGGCACATTGTCCTCTGTACGATTCAGCACAGAGGCAGCCAAGCTTCTCATTCCCCAAGTATCTACACCACGTGCCTCTGCAAAAGGTTGGTGTTGGACTAAGAGCCAAACAGGAGCCTGAGTTCTTGCCCTGTTTAAGCACGTGCAGGTCAGAAAGAGGGATGGAGACAGAGTAAGGGCTCGAACTTCATATATTGGGCCTCTCTTCATAAAAAAACTAAAAAAATACAAAGCCTGCTGGTCTTCGGAGAAGTTCAGGTTCAAGTCAAAGCTGACCAAATTCTGCAAAGATGACCTGCCATTGCTGTGTGGGACAAACACAGGTAGTTCAGAGATGCACAAGAAAGGAGCTAACTGATGTTTTTGGAAGCTAAAGAAAAGTATGATCTCTTAATAGAATCAAGAGATATGAGCTGTATAGGTGATCTGGCATCTGCATATTATGGTGACGAGTGTAATAGCAGCTAGAGGTGGAAAGATTTCTTTATTACAAATTTCTTTTTTAACCCTAAGCACTATTCTTGTCCATCCCAAGTTATTGCTCAAAGCCACTGAAGACATTGCTTCAGAATTGTCTTCCTCACAACTTGGCAAATACGCTTTGTACAGGACTGAACAGTTAGACTAGCCTGTTGCCGAGCCCAGCAAATTCCTTCCTTCTAAGGATGGCACATTCCATAATGAATAGCTAAGATGATCTGTTCAATGAGCCGTTTGTAAAGTGCAGGCTCCCTTTAAAGCAAAAGCTGCTACATGAATTGTTTCTATTGTAACTGTTCAAGATATAAATACACAGTAAATTATTAGTCAGGTATTTTCTACATGACTGCACAGTATTCTTAACTTTGCACATAGGCATATTATCCAACCCTTTCTTTTCTGCTCTCTGGCAAATCTTCACAAGACAGAGGCAAGGACCTACCAAAAGTCGAACTCTTCAGATGAAGCAGTGCTGGAAGACTGAGGGGTGGCTGAAGATCTGATTTGGAAAAGGCAACACGAGAGGAACCTTCCTCTAACTGTTGGTAGGCATCAGGGTTCATGCATGCTACATAGCACCATGAGGTAGAAACAGATGATGGTAGGTTTTGGTGAATTCTCTTAGCCCTTTTGACAGCTCCATGAATAACAACAGATCCAAATATAATATTTGATCTGATTCTGCTCTATCTCTATGAGAAATCCTGGATTAGAGCTCTCTGCACTGGGCCTGCCTCTGTGACGGACTGAACAAATCTGGACCATGGAAAGCAAAAGCACAGATTCTGAGGAAAATCACCATTGACAAGGAAAAAATAAAAGTCACCAGAATGGCATAGGGGTTTCCAAGGTTGGGGAACCTCCATGTGATTGTTTAAGATAATTTTTAACTGAAAAAAAAGGGACTGATGCTTTTAATTAAAAAAAGTCTGAATAAAAAGATATAAATTGCAGAGCCCCACACTGAATTTTAATCATGAAGAAAGAGAATGAAGATTTCCTGAGTTTGTGTCTAGAACTCCAAAGAGAAAAAAATTTGCAACATAAAATGGTGCATCTGGTTGCAAAGTTGGTTGCAAAAATTTGCTTTAGTTGCTTTAATTTTTAATTTCTGCAGTCTTTGAGCATTCAGAAAAGAAGATTGTGCTGAAACTTTCAAAAGGTGTGTTTCCACGACCGGTCATCAAAATCCAGATCTAAACACTGAAATAAAACTTGCAGACTCTTTTTATTAAT